>NC_079169.1:49376197-49658697 GCF_947568905.1 Ostrea edulis | reverse complement strand
GAAGGTTGCCAGTTGTATTAATTTTGACCTTGCTCTTTGTTCAATACATTTCGTTTAAATTATATTCCCTACATCCATACCATTTATCCCTTAATTTCAAAACAATTTGAACTTGATAAAATATGGAACGAAAATAAATACTCAATATTGAAGTAATGTTAGAAATATCCAAGAAAACACCATGTGATCTTTCTTCGATTGTTGGAGGGATGGCCAAAGCACTCTGTATGAGTCCTTAAAATTAGCTAGGGCATATTTTTTTTCTTGTTTTGAACCTCTGAATGGGTTTGGATGTTCCGTTTGCATTTTCGTCAATCTGACATTCGCCATCCATGCTTTTTTTAAAAGTTTGACATAAATCAGTATCAATGGTGCGCTTTAAACAATGGTAATTGACTAAACTGGTTCCCTATTGACATCGCTTTTCTCCTAGGACTAATCAGCGGGGAACCTGTTTAATTCAATTGACAAGGTCTTTTTTTTATCATACCGATCGGCAAATTTCGGAAACTGAATTTTTTCCAGATTCGTGGAAAATCGTAGATTCTTAACGTGAATCCGTAGAGCGTATTTTGACTTTAAAATCCGTGGAAAATACGGACAATCCGTTCAGGTAAACAGCTCTGGATGTTGATTCAATTTCCTAGGCTGCTTATTCTTTGTTTTTCTTTGGAGTTGGTCCACTTTGTTTACTTATTCAAACTTGTTATTTACATTATCTTTCTCTCAAATTTTGTTCATTTCTTATTTCATTTTATAGTGTTCATTCATTTACATAGTTTATTTCTATTTATTTTTTTTATTATTATTATAATTGTGTGTGTGTGTGTGTGTGTGTGTGTGTGTGTGTGTGTTGATATTTTTTACTTATTATTATCTTTTATAAATTATTTATTCTTAATGCATAGTCAAAATAGAATCTCTCTGGGTACGAGTTAGCTTTACTATTTATCAACGTAATTGGGTTAACTCCTTCCACTTGAGATTTATAAAGTCTATTTTTATCACTTCGTACATTTTGGATCAGCTCTTTGGACAAATAAGGCATGTCCTAATTCCCTCCACTTTTAACATTGATTGGCAAGCCTAAAGACCAAAAAACATGTAGTCTGCGATGTAAATACGTTTGTAGATTAGTGTAGTTGTAGTGCTAGATGTATTTATTCATGTATGTAGTTTTTGTTTTTATTCTCTGTTGATATTGGCCACATTATGTAACTCTTTTCGTTTGTCCTGAAGAAGGGACGGGTCGTCCCGAAAATATCACAATCTGGTTGTTCGTGTCGTTGGTCATTTTAGTGCTTTGTATATATATATATATATATATATATATATATATATATATATGGAAAGTTCATGATCAATTGTTTGACAAGATTCCTACCTCCTCTCGTCGTGTCTGATATTACTGTGATTTCAGTTATTGGAAATAAATTCAAAATTTCAGAGAATGTATCATACATTTGTCAGCTGAATGAATATCACAGTATGAGATGAGAATAGACTTATAGCGTACTTCAATAGAACAAGAATTGATCAAATGCAGGGTTTTATCCCTATACATAATGCAATGTACATGATAAAATGGTTAACAAGATGCCTACCTGTGGTTGTGGATTCTATCGTGGTTTCAGCTACAAGAAATGAATTCAATATTTCTCAGAATTTATCATCGGATCGTTCATCAATGAATTAAAAACTTAATACAATATACGTATACATGATATAAAATAATTACATAATTTGATGTAGCACAGGTTGTCTCGTTTTAGTCATTGCTTAGTAATGATCAGATCAACCTACAGTAATTTAAAAATTAGGCCATTTGAAAAAATGTCTAACGTTTCTGACAAAAATGATTAATAACATAGCGTTTCCAAATAAGAAAAAATAAAATCAAAGAAGACACGGTAATTGTATAGAAACGCGGTACGTTGTTTAACTTTGATATATTGTCTTCATATCAAAATTCGATTGATAATGACATTCCTTTCAGACAAAGTACACTAGTTCTTGCGCCGTTCTCTTAGACAAGAATGTGAAATACTTAAAAAAGGCACACTTGCAATTCTCAATGCATCAATGATTCGTTGTCGTATTCAAAGGACCTCCACACTTTTGTTGTTGTTTTTTTTTTGGTGTTAAATATATGATATTCATCGAATGACCGGTATAGGCCTGTCCGAAGACGTGAGTTATCTCTCTTTGTATTCTAACATGACAACTTCCAGGTAGTAACACAATCAGACCACACAATATTTTAAGTGTTATGTTGAGTATGGATACTGTTCAAAATCGAAAACAATTGAAATCATTTCTACGAGAGGGTAAGAAAATGTTAATGGAAATAAAAAAGAATTTCTTATTCGAGTCAAAGGTGTGATTTTTCTGCGGGGGGATTAAAGGTCGAATTGAAAATCAGACACTCACTTGTTTACGAATGTCTCCAATAACGACTGGCATAATTACTTAGTATAAAATAAGAACAGAACTACTGATTCTCAAAAGACGATGGTAACTCATCAGCTCAAAGCTCGGGTTTTTACGAGGATCGACACGTGTATGTATCTTGCATATCATGGTACAACCCCCCCCTCCCCTTCCACCCCACCCCAAAATTATATAAAGAGGAAATCAACGCTCTCACTGTTTTATCAGGGCTAAAATCAATTAAACCAGATTGCCATGTTTGGGTAACTCTTGCCAAAGTAACTGAACGTGTCCACTCTGTGGGCAAATCATTTGTACATGTGCAGCATGCAGCTGGAATTGTTTATCTCAACTGATATATTTAAAATGCAGTAAAATAAGTAATTTAATCAAACTAAATTTTCATTTGTTTAATTGATATAATTGATATAAATTATTTATATAATGAATATTGATATAAATTATTTTTCATAGGTGTGTTCCGGGGGTGGGGGTGGGGTGGGGGTACGTGCCACTCTCAGATGTAAACTTTGGGGAATAGGTAATTTTGAACACCCAATAGAATGTTTTTAACGTCTCTGTATTTTTCCTCTTTTATTCGTTTTAGCCCCCTTCAGATGTTTGATTATGTAGGCACATATCGTGTCATAACAAAAATTGCAATGACGGATTTATATCGGGGACCCCCCCCCCCCCTTCACAACAAATTTACAAATTAATGTGAGTAAAACTCCAAATATTTTACCCATTTTGTTATTACAGGTAAATACTCTTGTCGACTTATTTAATGTATTAATATACATTCAGGGGGTTGATTTATAAAAAAAAAATCTCAAAACATTGCATGTGTAAATGTCAGTTTATATGGTTTGTGACGATAAATTTCTTTATGGTTATACTTGTATTTGAAACTGTATTTGTAAATAGTCCAGGAGCTTTGCCCCTACCCCTCACCCCTACCCCCATCCACCCCCCAACCCCCACATCGACTTTGCGTTATATATATATATATATATATATATATATATATATATATATAAACCCCAGAAACCTGAAGGACATGATAGTAAGGACCAAAGTGTATTTGAAACTGTATTTGTAAATAGTCCAGGAGCTTTGCCCCTACCCCTCACCCCTACCCCCCATCCACCCCCAACCCCCACATCGACTTTGCGTTATATATATATATATATATATATATATATATAACCCAGAAACCTGAAGGACATGATAGTAAGGACCAAAGTGGATAACCCTTTCCCCAATGGAGGTTTCAAAACATGCTCAGACCTCAGATGTCAATTATGCAAATATAGCTCAGACACTGAGGGTTTTAGCAGTCCTGTCACGGGTCGCAGTTATAAAATATTGGGAAACTTTTCCTGCAAAACCAATGACTGCATATATCTCATAAGTTGCGATGTCTGCCAGAAGCAGTACATAGGAGAAACAACAGACCTTCGCAGACGAGTCAACAACCATCGGTCCTCCATCAGAAACAAAAAAGATTTGAATGGCAATAACCACCGATGGGAGGACATGACAGAAGTGGTTATTGATCATGACCCTAGTTGGTCAGATACCGAAAGAAAGCAAAAGGAAAAATTCTCGATGCACAGGTTGAAGTCATTTGAACCGCATGGTATCAACAAACCTACTGACTTCACCAGGATGAATACGGGCTAAACCCTTACTAGATTTTAAGCTTCATCTAGACCTACTCGTCTGATCATGTCCCTAACAGTGGTGCTATGACCATTTTTGAACACATTTTTTTCTTTTCAATTCTGTTTACAATCAGCCTACCCCTTTTAATTATTTTGACCTCCATAACCGATTGCTTACATGTAAAACCCATTTATCAGTTTCCGTGATTCTATGTTTTTTGCACGTCTACCCTAGACATGATCATTACGGGATTGTCTGATGTTGATTCAATTTCCTAGGCTGCTTATTCTTTGTTTTTCTTTGGAGTTGGTCCACTTTGTTTACTTATTCAAACTTGTTATTTACATTATCTTTCTCTCAAATTTTGTTCATTTCTTATTTCATTTTATAGTGTTCATTCATTTACATAGTTTATTTTTATTTATTTATTTATTTTATTATTATTATATTTTGTGTGTGGGTTGATATTTTTTTTTACTTATTATTATCTTTTATAAATTATTTATTCTTAATGCATAGTTAAAATAGAATCTCTCTGGCTACGAGTTAGCTTTACTATTTATCAACGTAATTGGGTTAACTCGTTCCACTTGAGATTAATTAAGTCTATTTTTATCACTTCGTACATTTTGGATCAGCTCTTTGAACGAATAAGACATGTCCTAATTCCCTCCACTTTTAACATTGATTGGCAAGCCTAAAGACCAAAAAAACATGTAGTCTGCACTGTAAATACGTTTGTAGATTAGTGTAGTTGTAGTGCTAGATGTATTTATTCATGTATGTAGTTTTTGTTTTTATTCTCTGTTGATATTGGCCATATTATGTAATTCTTTTCGTTTGTCCTGAAGAAGGGACGGGTCGTCCCGAAAATTTGACAATCTGCTTATTCGTGTCGTTGGTCATTTTAGTGCTTTGTGCATATATATATATATATATATATATATATATATATATATACATGTATATATATGGAAAGTTCATGATCAATTGTTTGACAAGATTCCTACCTCCTGTCGTTGTGTCAGGTATTACTCTGGTTTCAGTTATTGGATATAAATTCAAAATTTCAGAGAATGTATCATACATTTGTCAGCTGAATGAATATCACAGTATGAGATGAGAATAGACTTATAACGTACTTCAATAGAACAAGAATTGATCAAATGCAGGGTTTTTCCCTATACATATGCAATGTATATGATAAAATGGTTAACAAGATGCCTACCTGTGGTAGTGGATTCTATCGTTGTTGCAACTACAAGAAATGAATTCAATATTTCTCAGAATTTATCATCGGATCGTTCATCAATGAATTAAAAACTTAATACAATATACGTATACATGATATAAAATAATTACATAATTTGATGTAGCACCGGTTGTATCGTTTTAGTCATTGCTTAGTAATGAACAGATTAACCTAATACAAAATAGGCCATTTGACAAAAATGTCAAACATTTCAACCAAAATTATTAATAACATAGCACTTCCAAATAAGAAACAAATAAAATTAAAGAAGACACGGTAATTGTATAGAAGCGCGGTACGTTGTTTAACTTTGATATATTGTCTTCATATCAAAATTCGATTGATAATGACATTCCTTTCATACAAAGTACACTAGTTCTTGCGCCGTTCTCTTAGACAAGAATGTGAAATACTTAAAAAAGACACACTTACAATTCTCAATACATCAATGATTCGTTGTCGTATTCAAAGGACCTCCACACTTTTGTTGGTTTTTTTTTGGTGTTAAATATATGATATTCATCGAATGACCGGTATAGGCCTGTCCGAGGACGTGAGTTATCTCTCTTTGTATTCTAACATGACAACTTCCAGGTAGTAACACAATCAGACCGCACAATATTTTAAGTGTTATGTTGAGTATGGATACTGTTCAAAATCGAAAACAGTTTAAATCATTTCTACGAGAGGGTAAGAAAATGTTAATGGAAATAAAAAAGAATTTCTTGATCGAGTCATGGGTGTGATTTTTCTGCGGGGGGATTAAAGATCGAATTGAAAATCAGACATTCACTTGTTTACGAATGTCTCCAATAACGACTGGCATAATTACTTAGTATAAAATAAGAACAGAACTACTGATTCTCAAAAGACGATGGTAACTCATCAGCTCAAAGCTTGGGTTTTTACAAGGATCGACACGTGTATGTATCTTGCATATCATGGTACAACCACCCCCCCCCCTTCCACCCCACCCCAAAATTATATAAAGAGGAAATCAACGCTCTCACTGTTTTATCAGGGCTAAAGTCAATTAAACCAGATTGCAATGTTTGGGTAACTCTAGCCAAAGTAACTGAACGTGTCCACTCTGTGGGCAAATCATTTGTACATGTGCAGCATGCAGCTGGAATTGTTTATCTCAACTGATATATTTAAAATGCAGTAAAATAAGTAATTTAATCAAACTAAATTTTCATTTGTTTAATTGATTGATATAATTGATATAAATTATTTATATAATGAATATTGATATAAATTATTTTTCATAGGTGTGTTCCGGGGGTGGGGGTGGGGTGGGGGTACGTGCCACTCTCAGATGTAAACTTTGGGGGGATAGGTAATTTTGATCCCCCAATAGAATGCTTTTAACGTCTCTGTATTTTTCCTCTTTTATTCGTTTTAGCCCCCTTCAGATGTTTGATTATGTAGGCACATATCGTGTCATAACAAATATTGCAATGACGGATTTAGATCGGGACTCCCCCCCCCCCCCCCCCCCTTCGCAACAAATTTACAAATTATTGTAAGTAAAACTCCAAATATTTTACCCATTTTGTTTTTACAGGTAAATACTCTTGTCGACTTATTTAATGTATTAATATACATTCAGGGGGTTGATTTATATAAAAACAATCTCAAAACATTGCTTGTGTAAATGTCAGTTTATATGGTTTGTGACGATAAATTTCTTTATGGTTATACTTGTATTTGAAACTGTATTTGTAAATAGTCCAGGAGCTTTGCCCCTCCCCCTCACCCTTGCCCCACCCCGACTTTGCCTTATATATATATATATATATATATATATATATATATATATATATAAACCCCAGAAACCTGAAGGACATGATAGTAAGGACCAAAGTGGATAACCCTTTCCCCAATGGAGGTTTCAAAACATGCTCAGACCTCAGATGTCAATTATGCAAATATAGCTCAGACACTGAGGGTTTTAGCAGTCCTGTCACGGGTCGCAGTTATAAAATATTGGGAAACTTTTCCTGCAAAACCAATTCAATGACTACATATATCTCATAAGTTGCGATGTCTGCCAGAAACAGTACATGGGAGAAACAACAGACCTTCGCAGACGAGTCAACAACCACCGATCCTCCATCAGAAACAAAAAAGATTTGCCAGTAGCAGCACATTTCAATGGCAATAACCACCGATGGGAGGACATGACAGTAGTGGTTATTGATCATGACCCTAGTTGGTCAGATACCGAAAGAAAGCAGAAGGAAAAATTCTCGATGCACAGGTTGAAGTCATTTGAACCGCATGGTATCAACAAACCTACTGACTTCACCAGGATGAATACAGGCTAAACCCTTACTAGATTTTAAGCTTCATCTAGACCTACTCGTCTGATCATGTCCCTAACAGTGGTGCTATGACCATTTTTGAACACATTTTTTTCTTTTCAATTCTGTTTACAATCAGCCTACCCCTTTTAATTATTTTGACCTCCATAACCGATTGCTTACATGTAAAACCCATTTATCAGTTTCCGTGATTCTATGTTTTTTGCACGTCTACCCTAGACATGATCAGTACGGGAATATCTGATGTTGATTCAATTTCCCAGGCTGCTTATTCTTTGTTTTTGTTTGGAGTTGGTCCACTTTGTTTACTTATTCAAACTCATTATTTACATTATCTTTCTCTCAAATTTTGTTCATTTCTTATTTCATTTTATAGTGTTCATTCATTTACATAGTTTATTTTTTATTGATTTATTTATTTTATTATTATTATATTTTGTGTGTGTGTGTGTGTATTTTTTTTTTACTTATTATCTTTTATAAATTATTTATTCTTAATGCATAGTTAAAATAGAATCTCTCTGGCTACGAGTTAGCTTTACTATTTATCAACGTAATTGGGTTAACTCGTTCCACTTGAGATTAATTAAGTCTATATTTATCACTCTGTACATTTTGGATCAGCTCTTTGGATGAATAAGAAATGTCCTAATTCCCTCCACTTTTAACATTGATTGGCAAGCCTAAAGACCAAAAAACATGTAGTCTGCACTGTAAATACGTTTGTAGATTAGTGTAGTTGTAGTGATAGATGTATTTATTCATGTATGTAGTTTTTGTTTTTATTCTCTGTTGATATTGGCCACATTATGTAATTCTTTTCGTTTGTCCTGAAGAAGGGACGGGTCGTCCCGAAAATTTGACAATCTGGTTGTTCGTGTCGTTGGTCATTTTAGTGCTTTGTGCTTTGTGCATATATATATATATATATATATATATATATATATATGGAAAGTTCATGATCAATTGTTTGACAAGATTCCTACCTCCTGTCGTTGTGTCAGGTATTACTCTGGTTTCAGTTATTGGAAATAAATTCAAAATTTCAGAGAATGTATCATACATTTGTCAGCTGAATGAATATCACAGTGTGAGATGAGAATAGACTTATAACGTACTTCAATAGAACAAGAATTGATCAAATGCAGGGTTTTATCCCTATAAATATGCAATGTACATGATAAAATGGTTAACAAGATGCCTACCTGTGGTAGTGGATTCTATCGTGGTTTCAGCTACAAGAAATGAATTCAATATTTCTCAGAATTTATCATCGGATCGTTCATCAATGAATTAAAAACTTAATACAATATACGTATACATGATATAAAATAATTACATAATTTGATGTAGCACAGGTTGTATCATTTTAGTCATTGCTTAGTAATGAACAGATTAACCTACCGTAATACAAAATAGGCCATTTGACAAAAATGTCAAACGTTTCAGACAAAAATAATTACTACTCAGTATTGCATACCACAAAAGAGAGAGAGAATAAATCAAACCACTTTGTCATTTTAATTGTCAATAAAATTATTGAACTGTTATCACTTCTCTATGCACTGTACTACTTCACTGGGTTAATTTCAGAGAGGTAATGACTAATTTGATAGAAAACATCGCTAAGGCAGACATAGGCTGGTGCCCCCTTACAGAGGAACATTGATTTACATTTCATCTATGGGAAGTTTTAATACAAATTGCTAATATGTTCTTTTAAATATATCCGCTTTTACGCAAGAGGAATTATAGTGAAATGTATAATATGGACTTGGAATCCTGTTTTGCAGTCCCGCGTGCTAAATGCAGATGAATTCCGGACGAATTTTTTTTTTTTTTTTTTTTTTTTTTTTTACTAAAATCAAACGAATTTTTTAAAATAAAACTACCTCAACAGAAAGAAGAAGAGTTCTAAAAAGTCAGAGGTAAATCGCAATCGTGAGTGCTACGACTACAACAGGTTTCGTGAAACGCTTGTACGTGCATGTACATGTATGTGTACGTCAAAGTGATCGTAAACGTAATTGTTTTACCGCTTGTGAACAAATTCTGATTTTAACAATAAAAAATTATTTTCTTCCGATTTTTTTGGTGTTATCTTAGCTACATTAATCATTCTAATTCTTAAATTCCTTTCCGTTCCGTTCCGCGTACGTCCATCAAATTCAAAGTCCAGTTTGAATATCAAATCATTAACGCCATGTCGAATATCACTTTAAATGTACATGTATATCATATATATATACATGTAGTGGATACATTTAGGATATTCTTTGTTATAAATGACATTTACCATATATACCATTTGAAAACAACGAAATAAGCGGACAACACAATTCTGAAAACAAACGTAAAGTCAGTACAAGTACACACGGTGCGATTGTATTGTAAAACACTTTAAAAAATAATTTTGTGCATTCTTTTTGTTTTGCAAATTGACAAGAAACACGGTTTCTTTGCATAGAAAATAGGCGATTTCATTGGTAAAACCTAGGAGCTTCCCGGGACTTCGCCCCCTGGGCCCCTGGCGGCCCCAGACCTCTTGCCGTACATTGCGTACACTTCATTTTCGTTACGGCTACGCGCCTGTTGATAGTTTTATTTCTCTTAGCCTTAACCTTATGGCATGGCTCCATATTATTATTATTATTCTTTATTGTCCTTGAGTTATACAACTCATCGGAATACATCTAGTACATGTACATTTGTATACACAATATATCAAAATGTATAAGATAAACAACAGGTGAGTGGACAGGAGAAGATAGGAGGAGAAGAATTTACAAATAAGAATAAAATAAATGTAATCGCATTATGAGATGCACATGTTATTAGAAAAATAGTATAACTATATTATTGATTTACAATGCTACAATTTCGTATTTTCACAGCTTGAACTAAGAATTTTCCCAAGTTATTGAGTTCTCTGGTATTGTCTACACTACGGAGCTTAACTAATTTAAAGACACTTGGTTTTGTGTAATAAAAACTCTTAATATATTTCTTTCTCAAATCTTTGTAAAATGGACATTTCAGGTTAAAATGAAACTCATCTTCTATATCATTATAATCACATAATTTACAAAGCCTCGCAGTCCTTAAAACATTATTGTGCCTGCCTTTTTCAATATTCAAAGAATGTGAAGACGTTCTGAATTTAATGATAATTTTTTTCCCTTTTAAGTTGATTGGTCTTTTGAGATATGATTGTAAACAAAAGTTATCTATTAAATGTTGATAAAGAACACTTTTTGGTGAACTTGAAAGAGACGACATTAGGTTTTGTTTGTAAATATCCAATATTCTGAATTCTATTATTTTATAATCTTTAAGCTGATTCACACACGACTTTTCAAACAAATATTCTAAACCAATGCTTGACAGATCATGTTTCACATTAACAATCCAGCTGTCATTGTTTGCAATCATATTTTCATAACAATCTTTCAAAATACAGTTATTCGTGGTTTTAATTTTTAACCAGAATTTAAAAATTCTAAATTTTCTTCTAATGTAAAGTGGAAATCTGCCAAGTTCACAATATACCATACTATTGTTGGTTCTTTTGTTTACTCCTAACACTTTTTTACAAAAAGAAAGATGCACCTTTTCAATGTCCGGTGCTTTATGAAAACCCCAAACTTCACATGCACTGTTGTCCATGTCAAAATACGCAGGTTTACACAGATCTATGATTAAATACCTTTGAAAGTCTGAATAGACACGTGACTCACTTGATTCGTGCATTGCCAAGTAACGGTGGATGGTAAACACCGATAATAAAATAAAATTATAATTCTGGTTAATGAAAACAGGTAAAATAATGTATGATTTGTCTAATAAATACGTACATGCAATAACTTATTAGCCTTTTTAAAAGATGGAAAATAAAGAAGGTGTTACACGTCTCATGTTAATTTCCCTAAAGGTGTTGCACGAAAGATCGATAAAATTAAGTTATTCAAATATAATGATAAACTAATTGGAAATTTTGTCTTGATTCAAACATTTTTGAAAATAAGTTTAAAAGACGTGTATTGAAAAAAAAAATAGCCAAAATAATTTGAGTTTAAATCAAGCATTAAGCGATTTCTATGATTTTTAGCGTTAAAATGGAGGGGTATCCCCGAATTTCAGAAAAACTGCCTCCGCGAAACGAAATGAATTTAGCATGAACATGTTCTTCAAGTTTTCCACTAAAAAAAAACTGTCGCTTTGAAATTTTGTTTCACGAGGGCATTTTTTTTGTAAATTTAAAAAAAAATCGAAACAACTTCACTGATATTATTTTCAACTTCACATGTACATTACTTTTCCTTAGTAATGTATGGTCTGCTGTGTGGTTCAGTGGGTAAGGTCATCAACTTTTATAGGTAACGATGATGTATTCTTTTTTAAAACGACCGGGTTCGAATCCTTCACGAACACAATTTTTTTTCATATCACGTTTTTCTTAACTGAAACACACTTCTAGTTTTTATAAATGTTTCTTGTCAAATTTCTGTTTATTACAATGTGCCGAGTTTGAAAGAAGTTTCCAACCTGGACATTGTTTAATAGTTTGTGAATAGGACTCGCAACGAACACTCCGAATACAGCATGCAATACCGGTGTTTTAATAGTCAAGGTTGTTAAAGAGAACTTGTATGTGTTTCTGAGTGAAAGGTGTTGACCAAGGCATGGTGCCTTTTCCGAAAAACCGTTGTGAACTTTGCAAAGCTTTGAAAGAAAAACTTTAAGACCAAACAAGGTAAATAACCGTAAAACAGTTTAAGTGGATAAGATGATATGTACATTTATTATATAGCTAATAAATAGTCTAATATAAAATCTGCGTAAAATCTAGAGAATGTTAGCGTTCAATATCCTGAAAATTTATTGACCGCTAACTTTGCATTGCGTAAATTGTATGCGCCCGAAACATTCCGAGTATGAGCGTTCAATATTGACGTTATACCGTAACTACGTAAACAAGCCAAAATGGCAGACGACGGTCCTCCGAATCTGACAGAGCCGGTATTTGATATTTACTTAAGCAAAATCTTTTACTATACATAAATTATGATGTCCCCATTTACAAAATCAGTTTGCTTCATGCATTGACGGGTTAAATATTGAACAGTTAAGAAATGTATGCTGTTATTGCACACTGCCAATATTGATGAATTCTCGTCTATTTTGGAGTAGTTTGAGTGAAAGGGGATATAACTTAACAACTAAATACTTTAACTATATAATAAAAGGGTTATTGAACTTATATTGGTGTATATTGGCACTCGTTGGCTGTCAAAATGCACTCGCAAGCTCGTGCATTTTCACAGCCAACTCGTGCCAATATTCACCAATATAAGTTTAATAACCCTATAGTATTCCAGTAGCAAATTGCTATAATGGTGAATCAATCTTTTCAGATGCATGCACTTTGAATTATGTTGAACTTTATTAATGCGTATAAAATCACATATATTTTTGTGTGTTTAAATTTATGTACAGTTGCGAACTGTTGGTTATAGAAAATAATACATACGAGTATAAGAGCTTTTAGACTGTAGTTGTATAGAATATCAAATAATTGATACACTCGTAACATGTAACCGTATACATTGTATCTGATACTCAGAAGAAAAACAAGACAATTTCATTTTCACGGTTTCAAAAATTATGTTTAGACTACATGTATAATGTATTGACACATAAAATGTATTAGGCTTGCCCTTAGTACTAGGAAATCCTACAGGTATTTAAATGGCAAATATGCAACAAGAGTAAATATGGATGAAGGTCAGTTCTACGTCACGAGTGCTGGCACAGAGCTCCGATTAGGGAAAATTCCCGCTTCGGTGCAGCACCCTCTTTTATAAATTCGGACCATACAACTTTTTAACAAGTTCAAGTTGTATAAATAGCACATTGTTGTGGGATTTAAATATCGTGAATCAATGAAAGCCGTATTAATTCAGGTAATAATTCTACAGTTTTAAGACTAAGGGTAACCATTCAAAACTTGATTTTCTACCCTTATCTTCTAATATCCCAGGGGAAAAGGACTGCACACTTACTGGAGATACATCAGTGTTTAATATTTACCAAAACTTATAATGGATAAATCAATTTTTCGTTGAAAAGATTGATTGATTGATTGAATATTGTTTAGTTAACGTCCCTCTCGAGAACATTTCACTCATACGGAGACGTCATCACTGCCGGTGAAGAGAAGGATGGTAAATAGGAACCACACGCTACAGCTAAAGTGGGGAGGTCCTTTACCAGCAATTCAATGCTAACATTCCTTACTCAAAACACGTGTGCGACATCGCATACCATAACTGCATGGCACAACATTGCATGTAACTGCATGATACAAACAAGGCAGTGGAGAATTTAAGGGGACACTCCCTAAGATTTTCAAATTTAAGGTCAATTGTGGTCTCTCGGTTTAAAAAAGTGTAAACGACAAAAATGTAACAGTAACATCTTCCACTCTCGTAGAAATAAATGACAGAATTGTTTGATTTATTGAATTACCTTTATTGGGAGAACTTACATTTTCCCCCTAAAACCCTTAAAATCTGCGTCAGTTTATCAATTTCACTTTATTAAAAATGACAGAAAATAGTAGAAATCATTACATAGACTTTCCGACTTTGCCTTGGACCCACTAGGGGCCTCAAGGCGGTCCCCAGCCTCATAAAGTCGCGCCCCTCCCCCTAATCGCAATTCCTGAATCCGCCCCTGCAAGGGGACATGGGGGGGGGGGCAACTATAGTTTGGACTGAACTGAGAGTAAATACTGCCATATGGGTTAAATGCTATTTGAAGTGTTTCATAAGCCGTTTTGGGGGCACTGATTTTCACTACTGACAGGGTCACGGCGGGTTTGACCGGTCGACAGGGGATGCTTATTCCTCCTAGGCACCTGGTCCCACCTCTGGTATATCTAAGGGTTCGTGTTTGCTCAACTCTTTATCTTGTATTTCTTATAGTAGTTATGAAGTTGATAACTATTCGTTATCTTCACCTTTCATATGTCGAGTCCACCATAGTAAACTACTTACCGTGACACCCACCACACAGAAGTAGAACAATCAGCACCACGCCGCTGGTCTGAGACCCCCCGCTGACGTTCATTGTCTGCAAATTATAAGAAAAAGCCTGATTATTTATAAGATTCATCTGTAGAATTTCATTGAATGAAAAGAGAAGCATTTCGTCCAAGTGCAGACGATCAGCTTTTGACTCACGAACGCTCGAGAGGTTATTTCCAATAAGGATGACATTTTAAAATGCTATACATGTAAGTTAAGATCATCTTTATTCCTAATCGGCATAAAAAGCATATACTCTTGTGAGAGTTTAACTGAGATCAAGATAGTATGATAGAATCAACAAATCGAAGCATATAAGGGGTTACAAAATACCCATAAGGTTGTTTGCCATAAAATCAAACAGAAATGATGTCAGTAAAACGATCCACACATTGAACCGGGTAAATTTATCCGAGTTTTGTATAGATATGATAATGAAAGGTCATAAATGAGAGAGAAAAGCTGTAGTATTTCTAGGAAATCCACATGTCCCAGCTATAATGACTTCTCACATACAATTACCGTCGATCACAAGTATCGAACCCGAGTCCCAAAAGTGGAAAGTACTGTACATACACTGTACAGTAGTACCGTACATACACTGTACAACAGTAATGCACATACACTGTACAATAGTACTGTACATACACTGTACAATAGTACTGTACATAAACTGTACAATAATATTGTACATACACTGTACAACAGTACTGTATATACACTGTACAATAGCACTGTACATCCATTGTACAATAGTACCGTACATACACTGTACAATAGTACTGTACATACACTGTACAATAGTACCGTACATACACTGTACAAGAGTACTGTACATACACTGTACAACAGTACCGTACATACACTGTACAAGAGTACTGTACATACACTGTACAACAGTACTGTACATACACTGTACAATAGTATTGTACATACACTGTACAACAGTAATGTACATACACTGTACAACAGTACCGTACATACACTGTACAACAGTACCGTACATACACTGTACAACAGTACCGTACATACTGTACAACATTACCGTACATACACTGTACAACAGTACCGTACATACACTGTACAACAGTACCATACATACACTGTACAATAGTACCGTACATACACTGTACAACAGTACCGTACATACACTGTACAATAGTACTGTACATACACTGTACAACAGTACCGTACATACCTTGTACAATAGTACTGTACATACACTGTACATACACTGTACAACAGTACCGTACATACACTGTACAACAGTACCGTACATACACTGTACAACAGTACCATACATGCACTGTACAACAGTACCGTACATACACTGTACAATATTACTGTACATACACTGTACAATATTACTGTACATACACTGTACAATAGCACTGTACATACACTGTACAATAGCACTGTACATACACTGTACAATAGTACTGTACATACACTGTACAACAGTACAGTACATACACTGAACAATAGCACTGAGCTTCCTGAATACAGCTTACTAATAAGATAAGATGGCGGGAAGCAGAACACATATATAGACACTAGGACAGATATATGTATCGTTTGTTATTGTTTTACGTCCCACTGCAACTCATTGTACATGTAACTCAACAACTGATCTTAAAACTGTACATGTAACTCAACAACTGATCTTAAAA
The DNA here is from genome assembly GCF_947568905.1 of Ostrea edulis. Lineage (NCBI taxonomy): Eukaryota > Metazoa > Mollusca > Bivalvia > Ostreida > Ostreidae > Ostrea > Ostrea edulis. The sequence continues at coordinate 49,642,262 of NC_079169.1, read as the reverse complement.
CTGTACATGTAACTCAACAACTGATCTTAAAATTGTGGTTGACCATTAGATTGATTGATTGATGTTTTCTGCCACACTCAACAATTTTTCAGTTATCTGGTGGCGCCCAGTTTTTATTGGTGGAAGAGAGAACCCAGATACAGTGTACCTGGGAAAAGACCACCGACCTTCCGAAAGTTAACTGGGAAACTTTATCACTTACCGGTTGACCATTAGAAATACTTTAGTGAAGCATTGTAAACAAGAAAAAAAACCAAAACAAGATTTGAAAATTTGGGGCTCAAATCGTTTCCATACCCCTTTAAACGATGTATTTCTATGGTATACTCGCTTCTCACTGTATCGCGAGTCCTTTATCGTGTTATTTTTATTTTCGTCGATTGCGCATGTGCAATGCTTCCTTAACGGCGGGTTAATTTTATAATCAAAACATGAAATCACGTTGTTTAGTCAGGCAATATATTTTGAATTAAAGTTTGTTATTGATAAGTTTCAGTACGATACATGTAAGTTCAAATAATGCAAAATTTGGATTTTTTTCTAAAGATAGACGAAGAAAGCGTTTAGAATGATATACATTATTTTGTCAATTCCAATTCCAATTCTTCTGAATCGTTTCCAAAATATATCGACTGGTTATTTTTGTTGTCTAGAATACATGATTAGCGCTAATGCTAAAATATATATGGAAAGCCAGAAAAGTAAAATGAAAAAGATATTTTTATGAAAATTTTAATTTGACTTAGCTTTATTTCTATTGCAATGTCAAACAAGATAAATCATTTAGGTACAATTTAGATATATATTTCAAACATATTTATCATTCTTTTATTCAATTTAAGCAATATTCAGTGTCTGAATGTAAACAAATGTAGGAAAACAATAAACATTTAATGGAATATTAAATTATTTTATATTCAGAAGTTTGTACTCCTCTCTACTTTCTTTGTCCATACAAATACTCAAGTGATATGATTGTGAATATGTTTTATGCATTTTTCGTAAAAGTCAAGACGCTCACATTTTCATGCTTGGATTGTGACATCACAATGCATCAATACATGCTTACGTCGTAAGACTATTTCCATTCTCTACCCAGAGTTCCGTGCGCTCCTCGCACTACACCTCTGTCAACGGCTTTTTACAGAAATCTTGTAAAAGTTTCTATTATCTAACATTTATGTTTTGAACTAAATATTTAGTCATATTATAATACGTTTTTGGTGCAGTTAAATTGATGCTTACTGTAAATTGTTTAAAATCGCCATTTTCTTATTATAAATTTGGAACTACTTCGTAATATGCGTATGAATGTAGGACATACACGTGGTGGAGATTTAAATGTAAACATGGAATCAAAAGTAAGAAAGGCTGTAAAAATACGATAAATGGTAAATATGTACTTATTTTTAAAAAGTGTCAGTGGGCTATGAAAAGAGCCTGATGTATCACCTGTTACCAGGACTTTTAAAGGGAAAGGAAACCGAGAATGATTGTTTATATCATGTGATTATATTGTCACGTGATTTCAAGCATTGACAGCTTGCGTAACACGCCCTTTGGTGAGAGAATGAGACTATTTCATTACCATTCTCTACCCAGAGTTCCGTGTGTTTCTGTGAAGCTTGCGTAACGCGCCCTCTGGTGAGAGAATGATTTCATGACGCCAAGTTTGCTAATGTGACGTTATCATTTGAATCCAATACTTACAAAAGGTAACACGTAATTGGTTTGCTATTTTTTTTTTTTTTAATTATTTCATTCGTAGCAGTATCGTTTACGATTTTATTTTTACGCAGACTGATGTAACTAATTACCTCCACATCATCTCCCCCATCCCATTTTTACTACATAATTACTCGATAATTTCTTTTTGCATTTGGTTTTTGTAATGGTGCATAGGCCTTTGACAGGCGCGGATCTTCAAATCAAACTCGACGCTTCGCGTCCCGTGTGATGTGATGATCCGCGCCTGTCAACTCGATGTGATCCGACTCATCGGATGAAGTTACTGTAGTGATTATATATATATATATATATATATATATATATATATATATATATATATATATATATATATATATATATGAATATATAATAGAGTTTATGAAATAAACTAATTTTTGGCAAACTGTAGGCTTGTATATCTTATTAGAGTTATCTCTCTTGTACTGTTCATGTTTAGTGCAAGGGGAGATAATTTTGATTATTGAGTTACGCAACTTTGCATATAGAGGGCGCATATTGGCGCATTCTAGAAATTTCTTAAATTAATGGCTGGACAAGTCCAGAGTAAACAAAATTTCATTTCCGAAAACCATTAAGGCCTATAGCCAAAGCACATGCAAATCAATTTGTGTTGCATATTTTGAGTGTACCTGTTTGAGTGTCATCGGATGCTAACCAGAGTTAACCTGGGTCTGATATAGGTAAACATTAATTCGATATTATCGAGGAAATCGGCATGGATGCTATAGTCATTGGAAGTTCCCACGTGAAACGTTTACATTCGTATATGCAGAGCAAACCTGAGCTCAAAAACTTTAACTTGAATAATGTAAATGTTAAAACACACTTGTAAGGGATAAGCGGGGGAAACATTACAAATTCAAGGGATGTGACGAAATTGAATTCATTCATCAACACTGTAGGAGCGTCGCCCAAATGCCTGATAATTCAGATTGGGGTGAATGATATGGTCTCCCTAGATATTACGCTCCAGGAAGTGATTTTTAAACTCATTGCGATGGCACAGATGTGGAAAGTGCGATTTAACTTCAAACAAGTGTTTGTGTGTCAGCTATTGCCAAGGGAAGTAACTCGTGTGGTACAACCTTCGCAATACAATGAGAACGTGAGAGAGGCAAACAAGTTACTAAAGGAAACATTGTCTCGCGCACCAAACAGTGCCACAACATACTGGAAAATCAAAGGGGTGAAGAAATCTATGGATAATAATTATATAGACGGGGTAGACTTCAATTGGCAGTTTGGCATGCCAAAGTATTTTTGGAACATTAGAGGGGCCATCCTGTCAGCTATACGACACAATTAAGTTAAGTATGACATGATGGGTTTTTGAGAATGATGGGCTTTAAAATATATATATATATATATATATATATATATATATATATATATATATATATATATATATATAATAGATAATGCAATGTTATACTTCACAGATGGCTCATTACTGGATGGATAATACTACATTCAATCAGTATTTTTTTTTTTGTAATAACCAGTTCATATGGAATTGGTCTTATGATGCTGTATGGAGATTACTTATACAGCGTACGATAATTTAGTCAATTCACATATGGAATTGGTCTGCCAGTTCAAATGGAATTTGGTTTGATGCATATATTAGAAAGATGTTCATATGGAACTTGTGGTTCAATGGAACCCTGCATTTTATAAGTATATGTTCAAATGGAACAGTTGAGCAGTTCATATGGAACTGGAATAGGGTAACTGATACTCAGTTCAGATGGAACTGATGTGTTTATAAGGAACACTTTGTGTATCTGTTTCTCGTGGTATATTTAAGTCAGAGTGAAATATAATTACCAGATATAAGCTGATATTTCACAGTTTATGTATCTGATTAAATCAGTAGAACTATGTATGAGGGTCTGACAACAAATCCTTGTTATGTAAACAATTAAACGCTCTGAGGCAAAGGAATAATGAATTGAATTTTTCAGTTGAACACAGGTTATGAAACAGGCCACTTCACGTCCAAAGCGGAGGAAGGTGAGGGAGTCTCGTGGGAGAAGTGCAACACCTAGGAGGAGCGCAACACAGTCAACGTCCGTAGGAAGAACCCCACGTGGCAAAGGAAGAAGTCGGACGCGAGTTGTCTCAGATACTCACAGTAGACCGACTCTAGGCGTAAGGCAAGGTACAGGACCTGAACAGATAAACAGTTACACAAGTGGCCAATGAACACGGATACACACCTGTTCCAATTTCTGTGGGCAACCAGAACCTGACTACTGAGTCGATGACACGGATATTAACAGCAGCCATCTCGGTCATTACACAAATTGTTGTTTCAGTCCTACAGAACAGTGGTATGTTGCCTGGTGGAATATTACAACAGAACAACTCAAGTACCCAGCCTAACCTATTGGAGAGCAGTCCTGCCACTGGAAGTACCACTGACGAGGCTGCCACGCAGAATGTGGGTGATGGAAATGGTGCCAATGAAGGAGCGAATAAGTCCCCAAATCTTAGTATTGCACAAGAACGGTTAGGTAATATTACACCTGTCACTAGTCAAACCACAGCAAGTAGAGCGTTAACAGTAAATTATGGGCTAGCGCGCCCAATTTCTTTGGGAGTAGATCCTAAGTTGCGTGCAGATATTGTGTCGAATAAGTATTTCGATTTTAGCGAATTGTTAAAACACAAGAAATCTGAAGAAAAATTTAATTACATTGCAGAAGAGAAAGATGGCAATTTGTTAGAAAGAAAACAGGAAAACAGATAAGCAATTTAACACAGTGGCAGGATGCCTTCTATATATATGCTGGTATTTATTGTCAAAGACATCCTCATCAGGCCCCTAATGTAATGAAATATGGGCAGATTATTTCTCAATTGGCTCAGAAGTCAAATATGGAGGGGGCATTAAGTTATGATGAAACTTTTCGTAGGTAGAGGGAACAAGATCCAGACCATTTGCCATGAGGGGGGGGGGGGGGGGGGGTAAATGGGGAATTGCACACAGAAGCAATGGCTATGGCGTTGTCGAGCTTTAAGAACAAGGGTCCTTTTCGTCCCCAGCAAAAAAGTTTTCCCTCAAATTCAGTGCGAACAAAACATTGTTTCACCTTCAACAATGAAGGTAACTGTTCAGACAAAGTGTGCAAATATGGTCACTTCTGTCAGGTTTATAAGGGTACCCACAGTAGATTACACTGTCCAAACAAACAAACAAACAAACAAACGGGGAACACATCCACAACAGAAGGGAAAAGGGGTAAACCCCAAACTAAGCTGTCCACTTTTCATGCCTCACAACCCTTTCCAAAATAAGATACATGAGATAGTGACCCTGATAAAGGCAGATGAATTACAGTGTTTACTTGTTGGGTATGATAAGCATAAGGTGAAGTTTTTGGTTAATGGTTTTACAGAGGGCTTTAAGATTCCTTTTCAAGGTAAATAAGAGTTTAGGTTGAATAAAAATTCGCCATCAGCTGTAGCTAGAATGGATGTATTAAAAGAAAAAATTGGGAAAGAAATTGGGGCAGGTCGAGTTAAAGGTCCTTTCCAGGAACCTCCCTTTAAAATTTGTAGAGTATCTCCCTTAGGATTAGTTCCAAAAGCTCAGATAGGAGAATTCAGGATTATTCATGATCTTTCTTCACCTGAGGGTAATTCATTGAATGATGGAATTTGCTCTGATTGTAAATCTGTAAAATATCAATCAGTAGATGATGCTTGTCATCTTATTCTGCTGTTTGGTAGAGGATGTCAGCTAGCTAAAGTTGATGTGGAGCATGCTTATAAGTTCATTCCAGTACACCCAGACACTTTTAACTTGTTCGGGTTTGCTTTAGATGATGGTTTTTATTTTGATAAAACTTTGCCTATGGGCTTGAGCTACTCCTCTCAGTTGTTTGAAGTGTTCAGTACATCATTGCATTGGGTAGCAGAGAATAAATTGGGTATACAAGGTTGTGTACATATTCTTGACGATTTTCTATTTGTTTCCTCTGCCCCGGCTAGACTGTGTCAGGTTGGATTAGATAGGTTTATGACAATGGCAGAGCGGATAGGTCTCCCAATTAAGCAGGAGAAGACTGTTTTACCTACAACTTGCTTAGTATTTATGGGGTTAGAGTTGGATACAGTGTCAGTGGAAATTAGATTGCCATTAGAGAAATTAGAAAAATGTCGGAAAATGGTGAGAAAGTTCATGGCAAGAAATTGGGCACACTTAGGGAATTACAGTCTCTGATAGGTAAAATTTATACGGTACCAATTTTGATGCACCAGATGCGCATTTCGACAAATAATGTCTCTTCAGTGATGCTCAACCGAAATCTTTGAAATCCGAAATAACTATGAAGTTTTAGAGTTAAATATAGCCAAAAACAGCGTGCCAAAAAAGTGGAGCCAAATTCCTCCAAGGATAAGAGCTATGCATGAGGGAGATAATCCTTAATTTTGAAATGAATTTCTAAATTTTGTAACAGCAATTAAATATACATCCGTATTTTCAAGCTAGTAACGAAGTCTGTTGAATTATGCTTGTGCAGTTGTATTGCCAGGTCGCCCATTTTTGCGTAGGATAATTGATCTGACCAGAGGCATACAGCAACCAAACGAAAAGAGGGGGCTTAGGAAGGAGGCAAAGCTAGACTTAAGGGCTTGGTCATTGTTCTTGGGTAGTTTTAATGGGAAAGGCTTGATTCAAGAGCCCAAGCTTGAAACATCTGTCTCATTGCAGATGTATACAGATGCAAGTGATGTGGGGTTTGGAGGTTTATTTAGAACCCATTGGTCTGTAGGGAGATGGTCATCAGAATGGTTAACAAAACATATATCTGTTAGGGAACTTTATCCAATTGTTATAGCATTGGAGCTTTGGGCTACCCAATTATCTAATAAATGGGTTCAATTCTATTGTGACAATACTGCAGTAGTACATTGATCAACAAACAGACGGCTAAGGACTCAGAATTAATGATACTTATTAGAAGACTAGTTGTGCAGGCATTAAGGTTTAATATTCAGTTTGAGGCAGTGCATTTCCCAGGGTTGAATAATGTGTTAGCTGATAGGCTTTCTCGTTTTCAGATAGAGGAGTTAAAAAGGCTTGCTCCAGATATGGATCAGCATCCGGCAGATATATCGATATTGGTCTAGCCTCACTGACTCAGCTGTCCACGGATATTATTAGAAGTTCTTTGTCAAAACATTCATTTGATAATTATGGCCGGGCTGTTCAGTGCTATAGGAATTTTTTAGCAATTTATTTTCCACAAGGTACAGTTTTAGCATTAGCTGTAGATAAAATAATACTTTTCATGGCCTTCTGCATGCACAAGAACAGGGCTTATAATACTGTAGCATCATATTTGTCTATGCTAAATTATGTGCATTGTGTGGCTGTTTTTCAAGATATCTCTCAGAACTTTGTTGTTAAGAAAGCTTTAGAGGGGTATAGAAAGCAAAAGTCTAGGGCTGATACAAGGTTGCCAATAACACCAGAAATACTGAAAAAATTAGTACAGTCGTTGGGACCTTTGGATTGTGCATATTTTGAACAAGTTTTACTCATGGCAATGTGCCTCTTAGCATTTCACGCCTTCTTGCAAGTAGGGGAAATTACAGGAGCTAGTTCAAATACAATATCCAGGCAGTCCATTCAGTTTGTGGTACATGCTCAAAGTAAGATTCATGCAGCCGAAATAAGTATGGAATACTTTAAGCATTATAAAGGAAAGTCATGTAAAGTATTGTATATTGAAAGTAATCAGGATGCGGAAATGTGTCCAGTTCAAACATTAACGAGGTATTGTGAACTTAGGGGGGCCCATGAGGGGCCTTTATTCTGTTTTTCTGATGGAAAACCAGTTACAAGACAATATTTTACACAACAATTGCAGCTTTCTCTGTTATGGGCAGGATATGATAGCAGTTTATATAAAACCCATAGCTTTAGGATAGGTGCAGCTAGCACGGCAGCAAACATGGGTATCTCAGATGACAAAATCCAAATCATGGGCAGGTGGCAATCATATTCTTTTAAAAAATATATCAGGATCCCTCTATTAAAAATGTAGTTAACACCTTGTGCTGATGGGTCATAGGTGCTGTTTGATTTTTGGGGCATCATGGAGACAGGGGCTTCTGTTGCCTCCATAAATCAAACACTGGGTAGGATGCTAGGTACTTAAGAACTTTGTGATCAGGGGTCACAAGTGATGCTTAAATTTTTGGGACATCATGGGGACAGGGGCCCCTGTTGCCTCAATTAGTCAAGTACGGTTTTGACATCCTTGTTGAATGTCTGCATGGTACCACATAGATAGTTTAAACAATGTCGGTTGGCGAGACAGAGGTTAATAAATAAGATATGTGTATATACTTTATAACATTTTAGAATTTGAATTGTGTTGAGCATGTTTGTAAAGGTATTACAAATATATTGTAGTAAAAGAATTTATTTTTGAAAAAGTGTACGGTTATGGGTACAGTCAAGAGATATACTACATATCAGATGAGTTGCAGAATATGGTAAATGAATGTACATACATGTATATATGCCTAGGTGATCAAGTTTGGAAAAAAATCAAGTCTATGTCAACATAGGTGGGGTGGGGGTATTGTGCCAAGGAATGTCACAATTTAGGGGGTGTTAAGTTCCCCATCTTTGGTGGGCCATATAATTGTGGATATTAAATATATGTTGATTGTGATGTTTCATAATGTATATCTTGTTTATCATTGGTTGTATTTACCATTGCATATTATCTGTCATTCACATTAATAAATATGACATTTTTCACATCAACAAAATTTTGTTATTCAAACCCACCAAACTAGCACACACTGTTGACAAATATATATATATATATATATATATATATATATATATATATATATATTTATTATTATCATTATTATTATTATTATTTACAGTATTTATATAGCGCATTATATAATATATAAAAAATTACTCTAAGCGCTTTACATTAAAACAACAATAAACTACAATTAAAAATTGAACATACATGTATCTAAAACAGTGTAAAAAAAATTCGTTTCATTAAAAGCACTGGCTTACACAAAATCATGATTAAACTACAGAAAATACATCCAAAAGGTTTCATAAAAAAAAAGAATATTAATACTGTCACTGGAAATGGCTTACATAAATATATCCTCATTCTTTTTTTATTAGTAGTATCACCCCCCCCCCCTCCTACAAAATTTAAATTTATTTTGTGGGGGGGGGGGGGTCTTGACCTTATATGCTTGTGACATGTGTGAAGACGCATATCACTTTGTCTTTATTTGTAAGAAATGTTCATTTGATAGATACAAATAAATGAATACACTCTAAAAATGGTGTTTAGATCCTAAACACAAAGTTAAACACATTTCTTGTGTACAGTTTTGAACGCGTTCTAAATCTAAACATGTTTAACACTTTTTGTGTTTAGGTTTTAAACATGTTTAACACTTTTTACGTTTAGGTTTTGAACATGTTCAACCCAATGTGTTTAGGTTTTGAACATGTTTAAATCTCTTTGTGTTTAGGTTTGGAACATGTCTAACTAATTGTGTTTAGGTTTTGAACATGTTTAATTCTTTTTATGTTTAGGTGTAGAATATGTTTAACCCTTATTATGTTTAGGTTTTGAACATGTTTACCCTTATTGTGTTTAGGTTTTGAACACGTTTACCTCTTTTGTGTTTAGGTTTTGAACATGTTTAGTTCTCCTTGTATTTAGGTTTTGACTTTGTCTCAATTACAAAATGATTTGCTAACCTTCTATTTAAAACTCAATCCACAGCATTAAAGAGTCTTAAATAGTAGCTTTCTCTTCTATTATAGGAGAATAACATTGCAAAATCTAGCAAGAATATCCCTTGTATTACAAACTGTGTCTATGGGATCCATGATGTTTCAAATCGAACAATGCGGGTTTGAGCGGTTCTTCTCAAATTACATTGCAAGTCCGATAACTCTATTTCTATATTCTAATTGCCGAAACAACACGGTTGACATTTCCGCGATACATGTTAAAGACAAAACCATTAAAAATCACTTATGCACATATAAGAAGTAAACTATGCATGGTTAAATATCATCCGGCAAGTACAACTTCAACAATTTTTTTGTCTTTGATATGCTAGTTTTCGCATAACAGGCACTGTCACATGTTGAATTAAAAAAGGGGGGGGGGCATCAATTGCAACTGATGTTCTCTTTCACAAGATTTAAATGAATTTTGTTCCAATGCAAAGTAAGAGTGATGCATTGGTTTAAATTATCACTAAAGGCACGTCTAATACCAGAGACAATTACACTATTTTTTTTTATTCAATATGTATGTGTCCAGACCTGTTCAAGTTGAAATGGAATTCCAGATCAAAATTTTCTGGATACTCCTAAACTCTGCTCATTTCCAACAGGAAAGGGTTGAAGCCCATAGACGGCTCTTCTAATGGTTCCATCAATTTTGGTTATCGACCTCGACAGTGTATACTTGCAATACGGCGTATGATGTACACTATGGTCACTATCGGGGCCTGGTACACTATAGCAGTTTGAAGTATGGCAATTCTGACATGCAATTTTTTCTGCAATTCGAATTTCATTTACAGAAGACAGGAATATTCTACATGAAGACTGTAAAACTAATGTCAACAATGTTACTAAGCTTATCATGTTCAAAACCTAAACGCATAGACGTTTAGGATTGTATTTAGACGTTTAGGATTGTGTTTAGCAAGTGTTTAGCATGTCATTTTGTGTTTAGATACTGTATTTTTGCATAGCTAAACATGTTCTCAGTCTGAACATGTTTAGGGTAGAACATGTTTATTACACTTCGCGTTTAGGATATAAACACAATCCTAAACACGTTTAGACCTAAACACGTTTAAAAACTGTTCCAAACATAAACATTGTTTTTAGATTGTAGATTGCTTAGTTAAATAATTTGGTTATTATTGACACAAATCTACTTTGGGGTGATAATATCTTATCTACTGAGTTGAATAATTGTTCAGACGTATATTCATGAAACCAAAAGGTTTAGCTGATGATCATATATTCCATTTTTTATCTATAGAACACTTACCATTTATGTATTCTCTGTATATTATCTTTAATGATAATTGTGTAACATGTATTAGATTATAAGCAGAAGAACTCGTAAGTTGTAAGAACTTGCTTCTGATCATTTTGTATATATTATATACAATAAAATACGTTCAAATCAAATCGATGGTGGTGGTGGTGGGTGTCTTTTACTATTATATCAGAACTTCCAAGCTGGGGTCAAGGGGGGGGGGGTGTCACAATATATATTTCATTTGCATTACAAAATAACAAATATAATGAACATTGTCAAGAAAGGTAGGGGGGGGGGGACAGGTCCCCTCCGCTTGATTCTATGTGCCTGATAACGACGCAGAATATGATAAACTCAATTATTACATTTTGCATTACAATTTGCGTTGTCCTCAACGCAGAATGTAATAACCCAAACTGGCATAGATATAATTATAAGATCTATCGAGCACAAAATTAGCATAAAATGAAGTAATTGCAAATAACGCTATTTAATGATATATTTAATTTTTTATTATTGCGTTATTTGAATAAATAAAATAAATCTGTATTATGTATCATCAATTAATAAGAGCAATATTGAGTTACTGTTCTCTTTTATTGAATTAACGATATCATTTGTCTTACAATAAGAGCGCAATTATTATGACAAGATCATCGTTTGAATCTCTCTCTCTCTATACCTCTCTTTCCCTAACACCACCTCTCTCCCCCTCCCTATGAACATATGCGGTCCTTTACAAATATTACGAGTAGACTGAGGTAAATAGTCGTCTGCATTCAATGCGTTTTCATGGAGAGCATACATGTTATGTGCAGAGGTACAGTAGTATTCATGTATTTGTATTTTGCTTGAAGTGAGTGTGGATGGTATATTTCTCCCCGTTTTTGTATAGTTATGACATCTTTACTGCAACTGTACATACAAGAAAAACCATTCTAGAGTTTTTAAAAGATAGTTGGTAAAATGGGTAGCAAAAACTGGGCTGGGCCGGTCACTTTGAAGTTGGTAATCCGATTTCTAAAAAGTTTTCTTTGTTACTTTATTTTCGTTTGATGTGAAACTTCTTACTCCCAATCTGGATGATACATTGGATCTTCGCTACAAAAATTACGGCATAATTTTGCTTCACTGTGAAAATACCAACGATTGTTTACATCAGGTTGGTAAAATGGGTAGCGAGAAAAAATACAAGAGTCACATTTTTCTGTGATTACGACTGATATATGAGACACAACAATGAAACTACACATGATTTATATAAATATTACGATAATTTATCACCAAAATGCGGCAGTACCTATTATGTGAATCTTATATATTTACGATTCATTAAAACGCGGGCCAAAAGGAAACCGGATACGGGTAACCATGGTCAAATATTAAGATTCCAAATAAAATGGGGGTGTTTGCTGTGACATTTTCGACGCATCTTGAACGAAATTTAGCTTCCCATCAATTACTAATTAAGAATGGATATCACTTTGATCTCACAATTACGGTTAATTAATCCAAAACATTACAGCAACTAAATCGGGATAAATAACGCCGGCCCGGGTCAACCGCATTCGGTTTCCTCTTGATCCGATTTCGGAAAAATCGCCGATAAGTAAAATAAAAGGCATTGAAATGGTCAAATAATGCATTGAGTATCAAATCCAACTCTCTATGAATTGATAAAATGCTTTGTTTTCAGCAGCAGGCGTATAGTTTACAGAAAATATGCAACAATGTCTGTAGGTAACATTATTTGCTACATTTTATAACGAAGACTAAATGTATCATTAAGAATACATATATATTTTGTACGTTTCAAAAGAAATAGTGATATATTAACGAAGAAAACTAAAGCAACCGGGTTACGAAGGTGACCCGGCCCTGTTTTTACTACCCATTTTACCAACATTCGTTTTCAGGTGGCTCACTACACCTAGACATCGTTTCTCAAATCAATGCGAATTGATTTAATCATAAAGGATATGATGATATATAATAAGGATATACATATGCAAAACAAAAACAAAAAAACAAAAAAAACCCCAGAAAATATGCAAATTTCGATAAAAAAATGATTTTCAAGATAATTATTTCAACATATATGAACAGATATTCTGGTGAGATCTGAGGTTCAACAGTCCAACGCTTTAACCACTGATCTACGATGTTAGACAAACAAATCGATCGCTTCATGTACAAATACTTTCACAAAACATTTAAATCGACATCTTGTGAGGTAATGTCATAAAGAATATAAGCGTTAGTGTAGTGAGCTACCTTAACCACTGAGCTACGGTGTTAGACAAACAAATCGATCGCTACAAATACTTTCACAAAACATTTAAATCGCCATCTTGTGACGTAGTGTCATAAAGAGTATAAACTTTAGTATAGTGAGCTACCTTAAAATGATTTACTACTGTACGATATTTGTATTGTAATTTTGAGCACTACATGATGTTCCAAAGAGTGATATATTTTTTTTAATGTCCTTTAACTTACATGTAGTATTGGAGATGCAAGACTAGTGTTACTTGTCGAAGCTACCCGTACTGATAAATCGAAAACATTGAGGTGAAGTGAAGCGTAGCAAAACTGGAACCTTGTATACCAAGCAAACGCTGATACATATAACAATAGAACATTCGTCTAATTTGGCGGATAATCAGAGAAATATGGCGGACACAGAGCTTGCCACTATACATGTATTTATCAATTCATGTCAGTTTTAAGCATTCTAAACATTTTCATCTCATATCGTATCCACGTCCCTTTAATTTCGAGCAGAAAGTGTCAGATGGGTGCTGCGCTGCAATCTAAATGTTTGTGCTAGAGAAATAAATTGCATACGACAATATAATTGCAGTAAATGCACTGCAGCTAGTTGCCGCAAATGCTCTGCAACTGTGTGCCAAAGGGCTTATATTTTGGGAAGGGAATATAAATTATAAATGAGGTAAATTGAACCCGAAAGAATCACAGTGCAAATTGACATTCATAATGTTTATTACATTTTAAATACGCTTGCTTTATATTTAGAGATTATACAACTCGAACATTAATATGAACAATAATTTCAATCTACATTTAAGTACTTATTGATTTTGAAGAAATCATAAAAATACATTTAAGTTAATGTCACAGAAACACATACACAATATGAAAAACCAAATCAGAACACACTGTGCTCTTGCGCGGCCTCCTTTTGGAACAATACAGGTGTGCATTTGACCCAATTTCAGGTTGATTTGGCAAACTAGATCCTTGTAAAGACCATAGATTTTGTAAAATGCTGACTTTAAATGAGACTGTTGAAACCCCTTTAACATCAACTTGTTTGTCAGTAGCCTTCCTCGATTCAAAACCTGACCATACGCAGAACAAGCTCTAGCGTAGAGAATAAATTGAGAGACATAAACACCATATACGGGTGATAATGGAATATTGCTTCATAAATATGGGAAGTTTAGGATGGAGAAGCTGAAATCATCATAATTATGTATTTTCTACTGGAGCACTAAACATGTTCGTCAGAAATCAAAGTTTTATTTTTTGGTCTTCGACTGTTGGAACCAGAAGTAGACGTATACTGAGGGTTTAGGGAGTTTGATATCAATTGTGACTAGTATTAATAATATTAATCGGGGTATAATAAAGATTCATATTAAACTTAGATAATGTAAATTTATATAGGCCAAATCATTCAGGTTCAAAGCAAATATAGCTTTTTCATAAAGATCCACAAAATCGGAGTAATCTTTTTAAGCGTTTAGTTTCTGAAAATAAAATATTCACCGCACTCCATTGAAATCATACTGTGCTCTTTTGTCCAATATGCAACAAGCAAAATGTTTCTTGTCTGGACTTTACAATGGTTTAAAAGGATTCGTAATTTATGGTAATATTTAAAGACACAATCAATTCCTTGTCACGATCTCGTGAGATTAAGGAAATTTATGAATAAATAACAAACCTCCAGGAAGAAAGTCCAATGCCTCCAGATGAGTTCGTAAACAAGAACACTTGTATAATTTAGCCCGACAGATGTAATAATATTTCAACAATTCAGCGAGGATAGAAATTATACCTATTTTAATTCCATCGAGCCCTTACGTGAATGAAAGAAATTTTGCCAAGCACCTGTTATCTTTCAATTTTTGGTCATGGATAACATGACACAACAATGATTACAGAACAACGAAATAGATCCAATTGTAACACATGGCGAAAATAGTTTTTGTTCAAAATCGCTTGCAGTAATTGCATCACATGTATGTACAATGGGTATGGTAGCTAAGTATTTCTGACACAGAGTGTGATATCAGTTGAATGTCAGCAACATTCGCTGACATCTTCAACATACTGCTAATGATATATACAACAAACAGATAAGAGAGACAGAGAACGTAAAACAAAAGTTAGACTAACAGGTGAGAGTCTTCCGCAATCTAAAATATTTACATTTGCATTTTTCTTCTTAGATGAACTTACTGAAGCTCATACATGTTCATTTCTTTATTAACCTTTTCAAGGTCACCAATGACCTAATTGCATGGCTCGTTGATATCTACTCAACTGTATGTACATTTCATTTTTTGCATATGTAAAAGTATTGATCTGTTCTCTAAAGGGGTTTTTAAGAATTATTTTTTTGCAATAAAATCTATTTGATGTCCATCCATTATCATAAATGTTAATCATTTCGTTAAATTTCTTAAGTTTAATGTGAACAATAAAAAGCTTTACAAGGAAGTATTCCAACTAAGTCAATGGTTCCTATATGGCAGAGAGTTACAATGTAGTATTATAATTCTAGATGATCCATTTTTCTCAAACGCAAGTGTGAGAAATGAATGCTCTCAGGGAAATAACCTTGGTAAGTGGTGCACGATTAAATCTTCTGAGAAGCCTGTAGTAACCAACCAAGTACGTAACCCAGGGAACTTTTTCGTAAACATTCCAAGTTTTTTGGATTACAACAATCGAAATTTGGTTTAAAGAATGCAGCATTTGAGTTGAATATGAGTTCAAAATTTTGATTTAATTGTGTTTATTTCAAAAGAACCTTCCCGGCAGGCCATTCAACGTTGAAACAATGGATTGCAACGTTGATATGGTGTTGAATCGTGGTTGGATTTGCAAATTACAGTGACGTTGAATTGACAACGTTGTAACAAACGTTGAAGTCTGACGTTGTGTTGACGTTAAAATTTGGTTGAATTTGAAAGTTATAATGGCGTTGAATAATTTACAACATTGTTTCAACGTTAAAGTCTTAACGTTGTTACAACGTTGTACTTTTTTGTTTAACGTTGAAAACACAATAGAAAGTGTTTTCCAGTATGACAAATATATTACATTTATTGTTTATTCTGACACTTTAATGACATTTGCTGTACATTTTCTCCCCAACATATTAGTTTAAAAAATTTGATGCACTTCTACATGTATATACATAGTTATTACATCTCTACTCGAATCTTCTTTGTTCTCACCCCCCCCCCTCCTCCTATTCTTTCTTGAGCATATTTTAAACTAGATATATGTCCACAGGACACCAATGCCCCGCCCTATGTAACATTTGTAATGAAATATGAAAATAAGGAGCCCATGGGCCACATTGCTCACCTGAGTCACCTTGGCCGATATTCAAAAATTCCCTTTTATATTCGCACGTAAAATTTTGATCCCCTATTGTGGCCCTAACTTAACCCCATGGGCCATGATTTTTACAAACAAGAATCTCTTTGTTTTAGTTTGTTTTTATTGTGTTACGTGTAAAGTGCTTTAGGGTAATTGTCTTAATTAGATAAAGCGCTATATAAATGTATAATAATAATAATATGCACTGTGTCAGAATGCTGTCATGTAAATTTGAACTTGCCCGGACTAGTGGTTCTTGAGAAAATTTATAAAGGCATTTTCCTATATTCGCATGTAAAACTTTGATTCCCTATTGTAGCTCCACTCTAACCCCCAAGGACCATGAATGTAACAAACTTGAATCTGCACAATGTTAGAAAGCTTCCTTGTGAATTTGAACTTTTCTGCATGACCCAATGGTTCTTGAGAAGACTTTGGTTCAATCTCACTTTATTATATATTTAAATTGGCAATGAACTATTACAAGAAAAGAAATAAAACACCCTAAATACTCTGTTTCTTTTCAAAAATATACATCATAATTATCAAATACTCAGTCAACAAGGACATTGTCATGAATGTTTTGGAAAAAAATAAACACAAATACATCAATAGCATGCCCCAATTGTATGGCAGTGCCACACCAAAATCCCGTCTCACCGGAAGAAAGAGGTATTCTATTATGAATAATAAAGAAAGTTGTATAACTTTATTGTCGAAATTACTGAGGAAAGATTCCATACTTCTATGGTGTTAGCACCTTCGAATCATTATAAATATAAATGAACGTAATGCTAAATGTTACTATAGTAGAATTACATTTATTGATACTAGGAATATTTATCCAAAATGGAATGTCAAAAACATATTGTAATTTGCTTACCATTTACTCTGAACTCTACTCGAGCACGCTTTGAAGGACGGCGTCAGAAAGAAGAGCATGTTAGTGAGTGAGTTATAAATCAGCCGGCAAACTGGTTTAATATTCCAAGTATTAAACATGGTTTATAATTTTTTTTTTCATCACCTGGACTGATGTTATAAACGCGAACCATTATTATTAAATAGTGTCTGAAACATAAATACATTATTTTGCATTTTTTTTTTTATCTCAAAGAAAATGATATCTAAAGACAGAAACTCTATAAATAACTCAAATCAGTTACGGCGCGCAATTCTTGATAAAATTCCGCAAAAAGATTAATGCATCACATTTATTTATATCAATGACTATTTAAAAAAAAATATGACGTTTCAAAGTCTGATTTCAAATAACAGATTTTTCTACCCCTAATCTAAAAGAGTTGCAATTAAGAACAGTTAATTGATCAACACAGGTATAAAAAGTATAAATCAATTACTAATGAATTCCACTTCGCATTACAATATCTCATTAGCAAAATTGCAAAGCTTTTTAAAATATACGAATTGAAAATGTAGGTAGGAATCCAGAGTTATCGTACGTACAGTGTAGTTCTTCATCTCGGTCTTTATTCATTTAAAGTGAAACATACTTTTTTCGTCCTGAACAATACTGTACTCAGTTTTGTGGAATTTGACAGGGAGACATATATATTTGTAGGGGGTGGGGTGGGGGGTGTGTGTAGAAATAGCGCTAGGGGGATATAGAGAGATCAGAGGTTGTTACAACAGTAAACAAATACTACATCATTATACTTCAATGATTATTTTTAACAACATGACGTACACTGTAATTGGATATACATGTATAACAAAAGTCATCAGGAAACGTTGTTTCAACGTGGATACAACGTTGCAAAATCATAGCATTTATAAAATTATTGAAATACGAATGTTATTTCAACATGCAAAACCAACAAATTTTCAACGTGGGAAAATTTCATGACGAATCCACGTTGATATTTATAACGTTGTTAAACGTCACGACCTAAATTCAACAGTTACTTTTCAACGTTGATACAAAGTTTTGTGTCTGCTGGGATTTCTCTTCACCACCCTGCACCTCAAAAATCAAATTGCAGCTTATGAATAAAGATGAATGAATTTAAAAGAAATGATATACACGTTCAATATTTGAAATAATCAACCAGTATGTTTTATGTGAAATAGTGTTAACGTGTACTGAGTTTTGCGGCTTGAAGACAAAAATTTAGGTAATATAATGATTCAATGTTTAATTTGGAACATTGGGTTAAAGCATGTAATAAAAAGAATCGCTCATGATTTTTATGGTAGCCAAGGCCTAATCATAGAAGACACACAACCCGTTGGAAATCAGTCTTGTATAGTAACAAGCCATGAGAGTTGATATAAATAAACTGCATTTTGGTACTCCGTATTTATCTTGTAGAGAAACTGTTAGGAAAGTTATTTTTGTCACATAATTATAATTTTATCATATGTTGTCAGTCATGAAATTCACAATATCATCTACATTCAGCTCGTATAATTTCAATTTAATTAGCACCAGGCCTAAAGGTTCACTGCAATATCATTTTGTGAGAGTCAAGGTCACTCAATAATACCTTATGTATCTAAAAACTTTCATTTCAACAGAATCTAAACAATTATTGAACATTGTAGAAGTCATTCATCAAATGAAGTAGTTCACTGGTTACAGTCCAGGGAATATCCATCAGATTTACCGATGTTCTTGTCATTTTACTCGAAAAGGGACACCAACCCTTGTCATTCTCCACAGGCACAGGGTGGCAGCAATTTGTGTATGTGTGTGACCTAATGTGATATAGATGTACATGTATATGAACTGTGCTATGTTTGAAGTTCAGTTACCTTTTGTAAATTATAGGGATATCAAAAGGAATATATTTCTTAGTCGATTATTTGATAGCATTAGTCGAATTATATTCGATTATTCGAACTTTTTAAACCACTGTTACGTTGATGCCCCTTTGTACAATGTATATACATATTTTGTTTCAAGTATAACTTACTCACGTATTTACGTGTCTTTACCAACAATCAGATACACACAATACAAGCTACTTCAAGACATATTCAAATTTTAATCGAGGTTTAACATATTATGAATATTTTTACATGAAATAAATTTGTCAAATAAAGGCGTTGCATTGGATAACCATGATAAACGTTTTGATTGTTTCATATAACAGCATGAGCAGTATCACCCAGGTTTAAAATCCCATGGATTAGAGTTCAATTAACCGTAGAAGCATCGTAAGGAAGATCCTAAGGTAAATATCCATTATGACAATCAAGACAACATGCATTGTACGCTATTTACCCCAAATCAAATGCAAAGTTATGACATTTTAAGTATCTTCACCCATTGGAAAACACGTATTTAAATTGTTGAATTATCATACATCAGTGCGTGTGCTTTTACTGACTATTCAAGTAAAAAAAAAGTAGTCGAATGTCGATGGTATCGAAGAATATTCGAATAGCTAAATATTCATTGACATCCCTAGTACATGTAGATAGTAACGTAAAGAAGTATATAACTATCATTGCAATATATCTCCAATGTTGTAGATTATTCAGAGGGAATGCAGATGCCAAGACACGCTAGCTCATCTAGGAAATCAGGGGAAAAAAGCATTGTAATCTGTGTGCCACAATTTCTATTGTAGTTTGTTATTCCCAAGCAAATGAAGTTCAGGAGTAAATTGGAATCAATATATCTGTATGTCAGTCCGTGTGTCTGTAGGTTTGTCTGTAGGCATGATTTTGGTCGGTCTCTTTCTAGAAGACTATATGTAGCTCATAGATTCGTCGTAAAAGTTTTACATTCTTTCATGTCTTATAAGGATCTGCACCTAGGGTTTTCATAATAATTGGACAAACTTTACTTATTTAAGAGGTGTTTTTATGGGCTTTTTATCATATTGTTGTTACTTTTGGAATTAGAAAACTGGCGCAAAAGTTGCTTGTGTCTAGAAAAGTGGCATACTAATTATTCGAGAAGGTCAATGTTTCTGGATGTGCAGTGAAAGATTCTTATCCATAACATTATACTATTATGAAATAACTTTGGATAATTATACAGGATTGACTGTAATTAAAGAAATGTCATGACTCTGAACACAAGTCATTTAGACAAGTTTTTTTTTTTAGAGGTATCGGATCCCGAAGTTTCAGAAATGTAAAGTTATAGGACAAAAGTTGCATTGGAAGTGCATTAATAATAAATTAATATTGATGATAAAATTTAAGAGGTCATGCTTGTCATCAAGGCTACTTTTGGCAAACAATTAGGTCATAATCTTATAGCCATGCTGTTTGTAGAGGGTCAGGGTAATATGACTCAGAAAATAGATGTTCTAGGACAATTTAATGTTTGGATTTCGGATACAGTGGCTGATCCAGAATGGGGGGGGGGGGGGGGGCGGGGGGGGGGGGGGGGGGGTCAGGACCCCCTTTTTTGTCCGAACATATAAAAATAATGTATTTTGAGGGTGGACCCCTCTTCTTTGAAAATCAAAATTAATGGTAGACCCCCCCCCCCTTTGCAAACTTCCTGGATCCACCCCAGGGTCATTCATATATTCTGTATTTAACTCAAAGCATAAACTGACTGACCCAAACCAGGATATACTCGGTGTTTCTTGAAATATTGGTGAATGATTAATGAGAACTAAAAAGTCTAAACCTACATGTATGAACAAACAGATACATGATAGATGCAAGGTTAAAGAGTATTGAAATCCATGGTACAGGTTCATCTCGTGCCTGAGAAGTGGCCGTGTTCAAATATGGAAAAAAGATCATCAAAGCACTGTAGTACACTGTCAGATGACCAGAAATGTTTTCTGTATCTTTATCTTCAAATGGCTTTTCATATCGTATTTCAATATAAAGCACATTCAGGAACAGTTTTTAATGCAAAACTAGCTATATTACAAGTGTGAGTGATGTAGAGCGTCAAATTAACTTAAACCGAAATAATTAAAGAGATCATCAATTCAATTATTAAACACAATAATTAAATTGCCGCGCTTGTCAAATCAATTATTGCTATCATCATTTGAGTAGATGCGCGCATTAACTCAATCATTGCGCACAACAATTGAATGGTATGCGCATCGGTTTGATTGATGAAAGCAATGACTGATTTGATGCGCACATTAAGTTAATTGATGACAGCAATTAGTAATTTTGAACTCGGTATAATTGATTTTATAATATCTTTAATTCAATTGAAAATATCTTTGAGAATTTACAACGATTCTGAATAAACAATTAATTAGTGCACCAATTTTTATAAAGAGAGCAACAATTCAACAAAAGAGATAGTTAATTCAATTGTAGGAATGTTGAATTTGAAGTATCTGTAAATGGATATTTACTTTCTTTCTCTCAAAAAGAAGTATTGCACGCATCAATTGAATTAATGAGATAATTAATTCCTTGCACGCATTACTTAAATTGATGCGTACTACAATGCAATCGAGAATACGTAGATTATTGCGCGCAATGATTGAACTGATGCACAGAGTAATTGAATTGTGGCTCTCTTTAATTGAAATGTAGCATGCATCAATTCAATTGGGGATATCATCAATTCATTTGAAAAGAGCAACAATTCAATTATAGCGCATATCAATTCAATAAACTGACCAATACTATAAACATTTAAATTAATGCGAGCAATTATTCAAAAATGTAGATATTATTAATTATTTGAAAAAGATCTTTAATCAAATTGCTGTGCGTATCGAATGAATTGGTGATATCTTCAAATAATCAAAGATTTCTTCAATGATTTGAGTTTACGTTGATATGGTGCTCCACGGACTGAAAACCTCGTTTAAAATCTGCTTAACATCAATCATCGATAGAGAAATGTATTTTTGCAAGATTGATAAATCATTAGGTCTCTGTCTGTTTGTTCTCTCTCTCTCTCTCTCTCTCTCTCTCTCTCTCTCTCTCGTTCTCTCTCTCTCTGTGATATTTTAATTAAATTCTCTAAAAAAAAATTGAGAAATATCAAGTTTATACATTTTGTATTTATTACCCGGTATGTGTTCATATGAGACATAGTCCGTATCGGGTGAAAATTCATTTTAGAGATGGTGTTTCTACATTCAAGTATGAGAACGATATACATGTACAAATGTCCCATATTACGTAAAAATGGATTGGTATTGTGGGTATCGTGACTAGAAAATAGTGTGGTGAATTTCTAGTGTAAAGTCTGAAGAAGCAAGTTTCCGCACTATGCACATGTATGTACGTGCATGCGGGCATTTCATGTTCACGAACTCGTTATTGCGAAAGCACAACAAAAATAAAATAATAACGTCCAACAAAAACCAAAAAAAAAAAAAAAAAACAATAAAAAACCCACCAAAAACCCACACCTATGAAATACTTTAATAACACTATTTTTGTAAAAGATATCGAATGAAATAGTGCATGCATGGAGCAGTATTTTTCACAATCAGTGAAAACTATATTAAGTCCTTAAAGCAAGAACAAACTTATCACTCTTCAGGTAAAACAATACCTCAAATTATTCATAGACAGCTTTGTTAACACTCTTCTTGAAAGAAATTACGCAACACATTTCATGACCAAAATTACTTAATACTTCTGCGTAAAATTATTATTTATTATTCTTTACGACAAATATTGCTCAACAATCTATAGAAAATGTTTCACAAAGAAACTTTCTCCATATTCCAATTTCTGATCATGGTACCCACTAAAGAATCAGTGAAAATGATGCGAACAATGAGAATATTTCACAAACCTGCTACTAAGATACTTGATATTTTTTCCCCAAAGTTTATGGTATATTAATTGAACTGATTTTGCATTCTCATCAGACATACTTTATTCATAAGCTTCTACATGAGAAGAAAATGTCTTGCTGTGGCCTACAAATCGAACTTTAGATACATTAACGACGTTTTATCTATTAACGTTTTATCACATTTTCATTCATTTCGATTTGATGTATCCCAGTTAACTCGAAATAAATGACACAACAGGCTATTCCATATCTACTTTATATTTGTCCAGTTTTTAACATAGACGTCAACACTAGACCAACAAAGAATTGTATGACAACCAAGATCACCCCAGTTTCCACATCGTGAGCTCACCATGTTTGAATAGCAATATCCCATTATTTCCTGTAATTAGTGTTTACATGTATGTCTCTCAGCTGATTCGATACCCGACAACCTGTTCTGCGTATACTCCAATTTTACTGCTGCAAGATAAGGTGGTGTTACAGGGGTTTCAAACATCTCATTTAAAGCCAGCATTTTATAAATTAAGTCCTATTGTTGTTATAATGATCTAATTTACAGATACGAACTATCACGGGGTCGATTGCTACATGTATCGGACGTGTTTCATACCAATTGCTACATGTAGCTCGCATTTTAGAACTGATTTTGATGACTGATTACTATCTTTACTTGATCGAGATATAGTGATCATGGCGGTTACATGTATGACCGGTCAACAGGGGATGCTTAGTCCTCCTTGGCACCTGATACCACCTCTGGTGTGTTAAGAGTTCCGTGTTTGTCTTTCTCTAGATTACGCATTCTTTTTAAGATTTATGAGATTGATCAATTTTCATCATATTTTCTTTCTTATTACTCCGTTTATCTAATCAATATATAGGACCTACGGTGGGTGTAAGTGGTCAACATGAAATGTATACTATTCCCAAACACCTTGTCTCATAACCAGTTTTTCTAGAAGACCTATGTTTACCCTAGTTTCAGTTTGGTATTTGTCATAAGATCGTTACCTTCCCAATCTTTAGCTTAGTAATAATGATGTTGACAATTATAGATTTTCAGACCATAAAACGCATTGTTGACATCATATTTGCCGACCATGTAACGATGTTGACGATGATAGATTTGCAGACCACATACATGTAATGTTGTTGCCTACAATAAATATTTATTTTTTCTCGAACTAGAATATAGCTTTTTGTTAAATCGTATCATTTGACTGCCGTCTATAGTCTATATGTATATTGTTATGCCCGGCCTTCAATAGTCGGCAGGTAAATCCATACTATCATCAGTTTTATCTGATACAAGTTTTAAAGGTGTATTCATTTCCATTCATTATAGTTAAAGCTAACAAATTTTTAAAACAATTTGTTTTTTTACAATAACTATCGGAAAAGACTCTAACAAAATTTATGTTCCGCTCATGCATAAATCTAGATAAATCACTGATTTTACAAAATCTGATGACATCACAGGAGAGTGGAATTACTTTAGTAGTAAATTAGAGTTGCGACCTTTTGTTTAACATCGGATTTGTTGTGTCTGCTTCGAACCATGACTCGCTTGAAAAACTAAATAGTGTATGTGGACAGAATAGGGGGGAATTGTACTGATCGCTAGTGAGATAGCTTTTCTAGTGATGTGGTAGAAAGTCTCTCTCTTGATCATGCAAGTTAAGTAATGGCGGGCGGGCACCTGGTTGGGTGACCGCTACACGCTTATAATAGCCAAAAGAGAAAAAAAAAGAAAAGAAAAAAAAAAAAAACAACCACCATTTACAATGAACACAGATTTTTAAAGATTATTTGACGGTAAAGAGGTGACAGTGCAAATTCTGAAGAAATGTACACTGTGAAACTGGACGAAATATGATGCTGTAACTTTTATGAACACTGACTTACGCAATGTATAGTCGATGCAACGCATGGTAAATCAAATCGCTGGAGACAAGGCACCTTGGCATAACAAATATCTAAAGTCATCCTCTTTCAACAGAAAATTTTATATAGTGAAAGAGTATTGGTGTACTGATGTATTAAAAAAAACATCACCATGTGTTTCAAGGCTGTGTTCATCTGAAGAACGGCGAAAGAGGGAGTTCCGCGCAATTTTCATATCAGCCACTGCCTAGCCTTTGTTACCAATGAAATATGTACATTTCAACATTTAGAACTGTTTATAGACACAGGTACAGATGTTTTTTGTTTGTTTTGTGAACTGAAATAAACACATGTAATGTTGATATACCATTTATTGCTAAAAATGTAAGAATACAAGTCATTAGGCCTACATTCAATATAGTTATTATTGGTTGTTTTGTATATGTCAGCTTTTCATTACTTAAATGGTCGTCAGGAAAATAAAACGTTTATTAAGTTCGTATCTGACAGTCTATGGATACATATTGAGTTTATCAATCTGATAGACGGCGAGGAGAATCCGAGCCGTGTATGAGGTCGATCAATCAAATATATATCCGTGGACAGTCAGTTACAAACCTAATAAGTAAGAGTAGACCGTGTGACAACGTTATCAACAATGGGTTTGCAGACCAGAGAGCGATGTGGTCGAGAACACGGTTTTCAGTGCCTCATTGAATATTCTTTCATGGCATACACATCAGTACATAAAACAGGTCAATGAAAATCCCTCGTGTTCAGTATGCCGAAATGTGAAGATAATGAACAGTGATCAATCTCATATCTCCTATAAGGAATGCGAAATAAAGAGTTGGGCAAACACGGACCCCTGGATATATCAGAGGTGGGGTCAGGTGCTTAAGAGAAGTAAACATCCCCTGTCGACCAGTTACACCCGACGTGAGGTCTATATCTTGATCAAGTAAACGGAGTAACTGTGCCAAGGACGGCCTAACAATCGATATACAACATTTGACCCAGTGATAGGTTTTATTGGCAAACTATATCATTATAACGACCATAGAATTTGCAAAATGCTGTCTTCCAACGAGACTGTCGAAACTCCATGTAACATCATCTTATTTGTCAATAGCCTGTCTCAATTTACAAACTAATCATACACAGAACAAGCTCTTGCGTATCGAATCAGTTAAAATATATAAACACCATATCCAGGTGATGATGGATACATATATATGGGAAGTTGAAATGGAGAATCTAAAATTGTCTTGTTTGTCATAAAGTTGAGTTGTTATTTCACCGTTAATGATTATTTTCAATAAAATATTTTAGTACGAAGCAGATGTGATGGACTCTGTGGTGGTAGAAGTATCAATGAAAATCCCTTGTGTTATTTGTGGTAGAAGTATTAATTACAATTCACCGTGTTAAGCATACACTCTGGTAGAAGTATTAATTACAATTCACCGTGTTAAGCATACACTCTGGTAGAAATATTAATTACAATTCACCGTGTTAAGCATACACTCTGGTAGAAGTATTAATTACAATTCACCGTGTTAAGCATACACTCTGGTAGAAGTATTAATTACAATTCACCGTGTTAAGCATACACTCTGGTAGAAGTATTAATTACAATTCACCGTGTTAAGCATACACTCTGGTAGAAGTATTAATTAAATTCACCGTGTTAAGTATACACTCTGGTAGAAGTATTGATTACAATTTACCGTGTTAAACATCCACTCTGGTAGAAGTATTAATGATGGACTTAGTAAACAAATTGTACACAAAAGTATCATATATGGATGAAGAGGTTTCGAACATTCTTACCATTATCATCAAATATCTGCATATTCGTTGTAAAAAATACATTTTCATTGTATGAAAAAAATTATAAATCTATACTTGATTTCATAGAAATTAGAAATGTAATTTAAATGCATACACCAAGGACTCATGCAAATCTCTTTCGTACAATTCATTAGACTGGAAAATTGATATAACATCAGGTTAATTTCAATTCGATAATTTTCGTTGCTATCAATGTCGGCTATATATAGAGCAAAAACTATAATGGTTCGTTGTCATGTAATTCGTGGACCACTAAGTGGTGTTTTTTATTAGCAAACAAATTCCTCGGTGAGAGATGAAATTCATGATTTACATAAACACGGAAACAGCGAAAATTCTTGTTAAAAAAAACCCAACAAAACAAAAACAAACAAACACCCCCACCCCGAAACTACATACACTTACCTGACTTAGTAGACGCTTTGACAGTAGGGGAAATTGTGTTACAAATAAACAGAGAAAAGTGAAATAGATCGTTCATCTATATTCAATGTTAGCGATTAATGCATAGAGATACAAAGTATATCCCGGTGATCGTCCATTGCTACGGATACTTACAGTATTCTAGCATTGCCTACATCACAAAGTCAACAACAGGGGTATACAGTTATCACTCTTGCTCTCCGATTGGTATTTAATTACCTTGGTATGGCGTGGAGAATTTTAGTTTGGCTGCATAATGACTACCTGTAGTATTTCAAACTTTGCATTCCTATTTTTACATAGGTAACAGCATCCTACATCTAGATGTTTTGAGTGTCGCGCCCAAACTTCAAAAGTTGAAAATTAACATTTAATCACTGTAAAAC
This sequence comes from Ostrea edulis, assembly GCF_947568905.1. NCBI lineage: Eukaryota > Metazoa > Mollusca > Bivalvia > Ostreida > Ostreidae > Ostrea > Ostrea edulis. The sequence continues at coordinate 49,614,519 of NC_079169.1, read as the reverse complement.
AGCTTTTCCAACTCTAACGCATGATTTTGCGATTAAGATACTTTGTACTTCTTTTCTGTTTTGATGTACTTTCCAAATTAAAAAAAAAACAGTATGTTAGGCACCAATTGATTAAGATGCCATCGAATGTCGAAAGTCAGTCTTTACCTATGTTTATTAATTTTTTATGCTCTGCTTTTTAAAATGATAAAATTCGATTTTACTTTTGCAATAAACAACCAATCAGTACTGTTTCCATACTTTTTTCTATATACTGAATGTAGCAATTACAGTGGACATGTTTCAGCGTATTTCACAATACCCATGGGGACCTTAATTGCATACAAATGTGTAAAAATGAAAATTCAAAAATATACTTACTATGAGCATCGGAAAAAGTCTGTTGACTTTTCCTCTGGGTTGAAATTCTCTAACTGGAATTTCAGACTGAGTTAGATTTTCCAACACAAATTCAGAAATATTTCTTACTAGGAACACAGGCAAATACCGGGTTCCTGAAATGCAAGCTAACTGTAGAATAGGGCGTAGCTGAACTCAATTACATTATTGCATTCTAACAGGCATTACAGACTTCCAACAGTGGGTGACAGTCGCAAGAAGACCGGAATGAAACTATCATTAAAGAGACGACCATTTTTTTTTATTTCGGGTACGTCATTGTCCTATTTTATAATGCTTCATTCAAACAAGAGGCCCATGGGCCACATCGCTCACCTGACTGTGGTTTTTAAAATATTTTTGTCAATCTCTATGAACATTTGACTCTATATTCCGGCTTCAGCGTAGCCCAATAGGATTACAACATAATTGAAAATGAATTTACATTACACAGAGGTGCCTAAACACCAATATGATTAACATGGTCTTTCTGTTCTTGATAGGACCAAGGGCACAATGTCATAGATCACGATATGATATACATGCATTGTCGCAAGAAATCTATGTACAAAATATGAAAGCTTTGTCTCAAATAGTTCAGGATATATTAAATAAGTCAGATTATTTCATTGAAAGTAAGTTAAATTTTGAGGTAAAGGTCACAAGGTCAAACACAGAAGAATACAAAGGTTTTCCCATATAGAATCTGTACACAAAATATGAACGCTTTACCTTAAATACTGAAGGAGATACATGCATCCATTAGGTAAGATTTTAAGAAAGTGGGTGAAGACCACAAGATCAAATACTTTTGCATCACATTACCTTGTGAAGAGCACACGGCCTCTCACCTCTGGTCGGCGCGGGTTCGAATCTCGATCGCGCCGCTAAGTGAGAAATTTCCCAGTATACTTTAGGAAGGTCGGTGGTCTCTTCCCAGGTACATTGTATCTGGGTTCTCTCTTCCACCAATAAAAAACTGGGCGCCACCAGATAACTGAAAAATTGTTGAGTGTGGCGGATAACAGCAAACAATATATAAACATAAACAATATATATTCAAAATACGAAATACCTACATTGAATAGTTCCGAAGGTATTTAACAGGTTAGTTTTCTTAAAAAGAAGGCCACATTCGAAAGCCACGTGGTCAAAGGTCATACTATGAAATTGAATGTCTTGCCATAAGAAATCTATACATAATGTGAAAGACTACTACACGAACTTTAGGAGATAATGAATAGGTTAGAAATCTAAAAGCAAGTCCAACGTCAAGGTCACAAGGTCAATCTATATGAAATAATAAGTTATTGTCATAAAGAGTATATGTACCAAATGTGAAAGCACTACCTGAAATAGTTAAGGAATAGAATAGGTCAAACATTTTAGGGTAAAAGATCAAACACCATTGTGTACGTTTTTACAAGGTCTTGTCATAAAAAATCTTTATACAAATAATGGAAGCCCCACCTAAAATAATTGCAGATATATTTGATAGGTTATGTTTTTTTAAAAGGTCACAAGGTCAATGTTCATGATATGAAATGAACTACCTTACCAAAATTATGCACAAAACATGAGAGATTATATCTTAAATAGTTCAGGACATATTGAATAGATTATTTTTTTTTTCTTGAATTAGGTCAAAGTTCCAGGCCAAGGTCACAATACCACATGTGATATCATTGCATGAAAGGTCTTTCGATAAAGAATGTACACACAAAGTATGGAAACCATAGCGTAAATAGTTCAGATATACTTTTAAAGATTTTCCTATATATCAGCTTATTCAATTCAAATCCCTAGTGCTGCCCTCTATCCCTGGGGCCATGATTTTTACAAAGTTGAATTTGCACTACGTCCGGAAACTTTAATACGGCACGGTATGTAACAACGAGACAGAATGTGACAATTTGTTACATGCCGTTGCAAAAATGGGGACGCTATGTAACAACATTTTTGTTGTTGTTATATAACGTCGCTATTCGTGCTACACTTGGAATCAATTTTTGCATACCGTGCGGTAACTGAGTTAAATTGTTTTCTGGCATAGTGGTTCTGGGTAAGATTCTAAAAATATTTCTCCTATATACTAAAACTTTGATCCGCTGTCGTGGCCCGATCCTACCCTCGGGGAAGATGAATCTTAACAAAATCGAATTTGCACGATATCAAGAAGCTTTCACGTAACTTTCAACATTCTTCATCCTGTGAATCCTGAGAAGATTGTTTTAAAAAATCTGCATTGTATACTTACATGCAAATGTTGGAAACCCTATTGTGGCTCCATCGTACGCCTGGAGTCCTTGGCTTTAAAACAAAGTTCAATCTGCACTATATCAGAAAACTCTTCTGGCCCAGTGGTCTTTAAGACTAGTTTTGAATTACCCCACTCTATTTTTGTGTTCTCGTAATCATCTCCCCTTGGCCTTTTAATTGAACAAATTTTAATTCCCTTTACCCATGGCCGATTTGTATTCAGTTTGATTGAAATTGGCCCAGTGGTTCTGGAGAAGATGAAAATGTGAAAAGTTTACAGATAGAAAGACGGACAGATGGACAGGCAGACAGACAACAGACAAAAACTCACTTGAGCTTTCTGCTCAGGTGAGCTGAAAATTCGGCAAACAGTTGTAAATTATATGGTGAACCGGGGAAAAGGCAGCAGCTCGCCGAGGTCGATGTTTTGATTTATATTCAATGATGATAGGATTTAACGAAGTGCCGGGATAAAAGGAAGTTTAAAGATCTTTACTGAGTACACAATGCACGAGGAAGATCGATTCATCTGTATACGACCTGGAAATTCAGATGTAAAACTTAAATGTATGCACTGGATACGTTTCATAGTGAATATGTCATATAAAAATAGTGATTTCTTGTAACAAATGTTTCGATAAACAGATAATATATTTCTAACATTTCTAAATATATACTCATATCACATTTTACACAGTTAAAATTAATGAAATATGTTCAATATGTTGAGCCATTCAGGTGCAGTTTTTGTCACACGTAGTGAAAAATATGAAGTGAGATGACGTTTAAATGTCATATTATAAAAATAAAATTGTAATGTCCATTTTGTTGCATGTCATTATCATCCAACACAAGGAAACCACCCTGTATTAGTTCATACAACATCTAAATCCCATGCTATACTATACCACAATAATGTTTTTTGTTCGATACACATTGCATCGGGTATAAATGCACAGTCATGTCATTATCTATTTTCAAACACACTTCAGACTAATGATCAAGGCCAACAACATACAGGAAACCTGACCACCCCTTCATTAATTCATCCAGAAAGATAAAATCTCTTGTGATTCAAATGGTAGAGAGCATTTAATCATTGTCACATGTAGGGAAGGGTATGGATTTCAAACCGGGATCCAAAACTAAGAGTAAGACTTTTTCTGAAACGCAAAAGGATATTTCACGAATCCGTGATTAGAAATGTGTATTCCATTTTGTAGCCCGATTTGCAATGTAATGTAATTGATTCGATACAAAAGAGCTTCTGGATTTGATTAGTTTTTAAATTAAAAGATCCTACTGACAAACAAGTTGATGCGCATCTACAATGGTTTCAACCGTCTCCTTTCAAATCAATATTTCGAAAATTCAATGGTCGTTATAACGTACATACTGACATACTTACATTTAACGGATGTGGCTTAGTTTCTGTCTGTGAGCGTTTTATCTGATATTGTCTATATGGTTCTAGCGCTTAGTACATGGAGTCTCACAAAAAAGAAGACTTGGTTCAATTTTTGTGCACTGAAAATAAAAAAAACAAAAAAACAACAACACGAAAGGTGAAGATAACAAACAGCAATTAATCTCATAACTCCTACAATAAACAAGATATATATATATATATATATATATATAGAGAGAGAGAGAGAGAGAGAGAGAGAGAGAGAGAGAGAGAGAGTTGGACAAACACGGACCTCTGTATACACCAGTGGTGGGATCAGATACCTAGGAGTAAGCATCCCTTGTCGACCGGTTACACCCGCCGTGAGCCCTATATCTTGATATGATAAACCGAGTTATCCGTAGTCAAAATCAGTGTGCCAAGAACGGCCTAACAATCGATATGAAACACAATCCATCTCTGGTATATCCAGGGGTCTGTGTTTTCCCAACTTTCTATTTTGTATTCCATATAGGAGTTATGAAATTGATCACTGTTCGTTATCTTCACCTTTCATGAATCACGTTGATTAAAAACATTTTACCTAAGAATAAATCCCTATCTAACAAAAACCTCGTAAATGACAAAGTATCCTATCGTTTAATTAATACGATTGTATATTTTATGACTTTGTGTGTTTTTATGCAGCAGTGCAATGCTGATTAATATTGCAAACATGCGTAGAAATTATGACTCGTCATTCTCACTCCTCGTAGGCACCTGCTCCCACTTCTTATACATCCAGGGATCGGTGTTTGTCAAACTCTCTCTTTGGTACTCCTCATAGGAGTTATGAAATTGATCACCGTTATCTAACTTTTCATCCATTATGAAAGAGCCAGCATCTCCATCGAGTAAAATATCCTATGTACAGTGTATATGGTACTGTAGTTGAAACACTACTCCCTGTAAAATTCGCTACCGCCACGATATGTGTTATCAAAACCATCTCCGCTTCTTCCTCTTCGTTCGTTTATATCGGATATACTGGAATCATCTCCCCAGTTCCATAGTGAATAGAGACCACGCCGACCCCAGCTATCAATCTTCGTAGGGATCCCAGACTTGAAAAATCCGTTTGTATGCATTGTCCTGTTACAGAATAGCAATTAAAACTACCGAAACATAACTTAATGTATGTGGGGTTTAATGGTACACAATGTAACATGCTGCACAAATAGGATATCTGAGAATAAGCGAAAATACAAAAGAATAAAACAAAGCTGGAACCTATGTAAATTGGAATTAAGTATTGTTTCGTCGAGTTGTGAGATTGATCACTGATTGCTATCTTCACCTTTCATATAATTTACGTAATTTCATTGAATTCCTTTCGGAACCTTTTCGATAGTAAACTTTAAGGCCATCATTGTTATACACCTTAGAGCTGGTTGAAGTAATGTACTGATTGGTACAGCTATCCAAATTACCTTCCTCAGAACATAACAGGTGTTAATTCCTTTATAGGAGAACTTAACGAAGGCCTTACATCAATCAGAATCAGAGCTCAATAATTAAACTATCGAAAATCACCTTCCTCAGAACTCAAGAACAGCAATATGGAAAATCATCTTCCAGAGACTTTAACAATAAAACTATCAAATATCACAACTATGAAAAAGCATCTCTCTCTCTCTCTCTCTCTCTCTCTCTCTCTCTCTCTGAACTATAGCAACAAAACTACCGAAAATCATCCCCGGATTTTCCTCATAACTTTACAATAGAAATCAACAACACAACTATAGGAAATCATCTTCACAGGAACGTTTGTGGCAATTGGAAAAAGTTATTTACCTACATGTACGTGTGATATATTCAATATCGATGAAAAGTGACGATAACGGACAGTCATCAATCTCAAATCTCCTATAAACAATACAAACTATAGATCTGGCAAACACGGATCCCTGGATATACTATATGTGGGATCAGGTGCCAAATATCTATATATTTAAAAATAGAAATGAAAAGACGTCCTATTTCCTGGTGTAACTGGTTAAGTAGACGTCCCATCTCCTGGTGTAACTGGTTAATTAGACGTCCCATCTCTTGGTATACATAACTGGTTAAGTAGACGTCCCATCTCCTGGTGTAACTGGTTAAGTAGACGTCCTATCTCCTGGTGTAACTGGTTAAGTAGACGTCCCATCTCCTGGTGTAACTGGTTAAGTAGACGTCCCATCTCCTGGTGTAACTGGTTAAGTAGACGTCCTATCTCATGGTGTAACTGGTTAAGTAGACGTCCCATCTCCTGGTGTAACTGGTTAAGTAGACGTCCCATCTCCTGGTGTAACTGGTTAAGTAGACGTCCCATCTCCTGGTGTAACTGGTTAAGTAGACGTCCCATCTCCTGGTGTAACTGGTTAAGTAGACGTCCTATCTCCTGTTATACATAACTGGTTAAGTAGACGTCCTATCTCCTGTCACTATTGATGTCACTGGTTGAACCACGGTTTTTGAGTCTGTTGTACCTATTTCTAATTTCCTGCGTCATAGATACTCCGTGATTTGCTGTGATTGGCTGTGTCGATGTCACAATGTCTGGAATCACAGCTGATGTTGTTCCTACATCTGTCTTTGTTTAAACAACATTTGTAACGCTAATTACTATTGGAGAATAAAACACTTGTTTATCAACAGCATGTATTTACTGTCAAACGGGGAAATATGGAAGGAGTAATGAAAATAGAAATATAGAACAGCAGTATGCAAGGTGAAGACAACGAACAGTGATCAATCTCATAATTCCCACAAGCAATACAAAATAGATAGTTGGGGAAACACGGACCCCTGGACACACCAGAGGTGGGATCAGGTGCCTAGGAGGAGTAAGCATCCCCTGTTGACCGGTCACACCCGTCGTGAGCCCCATATCCTCATCAGGTAAACGGAGTTAACCGCAGCCAAAATCAGTGTGCCAAGAACGGCTTAACAATCGGTATGAAACACGTCAGAAAGCATTTGACCCAATGCGAGGTTGTATTGACGAACTAGATCGTTATAACGACCATAGAATTTGCGAAATGCTGACTTCAATCGAGACTGTTGAAATCCCTGTACCATCAACTTGTTTGTCAGTAGCTTACCTCGATTTAAAAACTGACTATACCCAGAACAAGCTCTTGCATATCGAATCAGTTGAGATATATAAACACCATATGCAGGTGATAATGGAATATTGCTACATAAATGTGGGAAGTATAAAATATATCAACTTGCAATATGATATTACGTATGTACAATACGTTTGTGATCAATGTTTGCCACTGCAAACTACAAGACTAGTTATGATTCAGTAAAACGCTCTTTTCATTTAGTTTATACAGTAGAAATCAATCAATTGCCATCTGTTCATTGTCAGGTGCTAGTTTTTCTTAAGAATTATACGACCGGGGATATGGAGCTCTGGATTTATTTTTAAAGAATACGTGTTTGTCCATTGTCAACAAATTCAGGTTTACAAGTACAATTAAACCCCCCTTTAGTGTTGCTACAGTCGAGTCTCAGTTAGAGGTACCACGTGCACATTAATTGGTGTATGAAATAGAAGTGGCAGGAAATGTTATATTTATACCACCACATAACGTTTTTTATCTTGGTATTGTAACAGTCATTCCCCGTCCCCAATGCCCCTTTGTCGTGTTACCTTTATTTACTCTCCTTTACCATGTCCGCAAATACATCGTGATTCAGCAGTGTGTTACATTTTAGGGTTCTGTTATTTTAATTCACTTTATGATATGCTAGTCAGTTACTATGGACTGCATTATATAAATAAAGGGTATCACAAGGCGGAACACGGACACATTCTTACAGTAGACGGATCTTAATCTTGGTCATACATAACGAATATTCTTCAGTTACACTGGATTTGTTCCCTGATGACAAAATTAAAACTTCATTTTCATAACAATTCGCGATTACCTTGCTTTACGCAAATCGTTTCCAGTTTCGAAGATATTAAAATCTACCCTTTTATGAAGAAAATTAAAGTTTAGCATAATTATACAGTGGGATTTAAAGTTCTGGGTCTACCGAAATCGAAACACTGTACCCGTGATCGTTCTGGTGACATCGCCTTTGTATCGAATTATTGTCAAACTGGTACACTAGTACTATACCAATCATTTTTCTTGGTGCATTATGTAGTTCAAACGGACATTTAGCATTTATGTTTAAACAGAAAGAGGTGAATGAATGTTATCTATCATCGACGCGAGGAAACATTAGAAGGTCGTTGTCACCGGGCCAAGGCGATCCTTTTCATTCAAATGTCTTGATTTTCAAAGCGGTAAAAACCATATTACGTTACTTCAGAGAGAACTAGTGCCTAAATCTCTGTATCAAAGTTATGTAATGGGTATTTTGATACGTGCGTAACAAATACAGAATTACATAAGGTATCTTAAAGAAAGAAAAGAAGTCCACAGATGTTGAAAGTAGCATTGCAACATAGATACATATTCCGCATTTTTGTCTTTTATAAACTGCATTCTGCAAATCCACACTAATACTATATCTATCCCAGCCGGTGGGTCAAATGAATATGAGTTACTGTACCTATACTGGATTCCTAAACTACATAAAACCCTTACAAAAATACATCGCTAGATCCAGTAAATTCTCTACCAAGCCCCTATCTTTCCTCCTCACGAAAATATTAACAGCTGTGAAGGAGAAACTTCGAACTTGCTGTGCGACTACATATGCCAGAAGCGGTGCAAATGAAATGTGGGTTGAAAAACAATTCTAATGAACTTTAAGTAAACTTTAAATCGCAAAAGTTTTCTCAGATCAACAACGTGAAAACCTATTACTTTTGAACACTTTTCACGACCATTCCCCACGATAAATTAAAGACTATACTTTTTGACATCATAGTCATTTGCTTTTTCAACAAAAATGGAAAACGGAAATATCCATATCTAGTGATCAGTCATCCAAAATGTTACTTTGTTAAACACCACACTGATTACACACACAAGTATTCTGAAGTTAAAATAAAAAATATTTTACACTTCCTCATTGTCAATTTCTTCGTGGTCCTTGGTGATTAGGTCTTCTAACAGTCTGTTGGAATTCCCCTTCGCATGAATTGTGCCCCTTTGTTAGCTGACCTGATTTTATATTCATATGAAGCAGAATTTATTCAGAACTTCTATGTAATAATAAGAAATTTCTTTCTGTGGCCTTCAATTCGACATTTAGATATATCGACGACGTTTTGTCTATTAACAATAATAACTATTCATATGACGATTCGATATACATTTATCTCTGCGAGCTCGAAATAAAAGACACCAAGAGTCGTCCACTTCTGCTTCATACTCAGGTATGTTATTGAAAGTAGACATTAAAGGCAAACTAACAACTCAACTTTATGACAAACGGGATGATTTCAGCTTCTCCATTGTCAACTTCCCATATTTATGTAGCAATATTCCATTATCACCTGCATATGGTGTTTATACATGCAAGGTGAAGATAACGATGTACGATACATAAGAACTTGTTCTGCGTATGGTCAGTTTTTAAATCGATGCAATCTACTGACAAACAAGTTGGTGGTACAGGGGTTTCAGCAATCTCGTTTAAGTTAGTATTTCGCAAATTCTATGGTCGTTTAAACGATCTAGTTTGCCAATACAACCTATCATTGGGTCAAATACTGTCTGACAATTTCATACCGATTGCTAGACCGTTCATGGTAGACCGATTTTGATTACGGATAACTCCGTTTACCTGATTAAGATGTGGTAGTACAAATCTATTATTTATTTCTTATGTATTTATTCATTTTTCGTTTGATTATATTTTGAAAGGTTTAGTAAATTTCGGATTGAGTAGAACTTTTACTGCGCATCGGATTGAGTTGTTTTTCTTATGCACATTGGATTGAGTTGATATTTTTGTAACTCTAAATTTCATTTGTCATTAAATATTACCCAATAGTCATGATTCACCTTTAACTATAAGTTACCGTTCAAACTGTGTAAATCAGAGCGGTGTACCTTTTTACGTCGATGATCTGTCCAGCTTCAATCAGGTGCATCGTGTGGTACGATAGAATCATATTTACTTAGGTCTTACTTTACTACAACATTTTTGTGTATGATTCTTATTCTTAATTGCAACGTTTATACTTTATTGTATTTTTGCAGTTAAAGTTGTCTAAGTATGTTTTCAGAATTTGTTTGTTAGGTCAATTTCTTACAGAGCATATTTTTCTATTATAAATTTATGCTGTATTAATGGTAACTTATCGTCAACAGTTTATCTAAATTATGAACTTGTACTTTTTATCTAATACAATTATCATTTGTTTTGCTTATAGGTCAATGCCTTATACATTTCTACCAAAATAAATCAACATAAAGCCGAATCGCGACTTATTCCTTGCTGTTCGATTACAAAGATATAGTGCTCACGGTGGGTGTGACCGGTCGACTTCTCCTAGGCATCTGATTCCACCTCTGGTGTGTCTAGGGGTCCGTGTCTGCCTAACTATCTATTTTTGATTGCTTATGGGATTTTTGAGATTGATCACTGTTCGTTATCTTCACCTTTGATCTATGCAATTTCAATTCGATTGATTGATTGATTGCATCTTGTTTAACGTCCCTCTCGAGAATTTTTCATTTATATGGAGAAGTCACCAAGATCAGTGAAGGGCTTCAAATTTAAGCCTATGCTTGGCGCTTACGACCATTGATCAGTGTGGGTTCTTTAGCGTGCCACACTTACTGTGACACGGGACATCATCTCTGAGAACCCGTGACACTCACACCTGATGCCGAGGGTTTGGCAATAGAAGTTTCATTACCTGTTTGAATGACTTAGATCTGTTGAGGCCGCGATTCGAACCCCGACATCTGTCATGCGGAGCGAAGGCTCTTCCGCGGCGGTTAATTTAAATTCGAATCTTTCTCATACCCTAAAGTGCATAAGCAAACCGGGTCTCTTCGGAACAGTCTGAATAGGAACCGTAGTTAATGGGGTTACCAATGCACTACGTCACTTTTCTCTGCAAAGTTGACTCCCTGGCACCCAGAACTGCAGTAACAGGTTACGTTTAGTTTGTAATATCACTGTGTGTTTCTGACATCACATGTACACTGACTGCCACAGTTTTGGCCATAAAGCGAGTACCCAGAACTACAAACACAGGAAGATATCCCCTCATAGTTTGAGCAATGAGAGTTACTAGTACATGCACATATCGTCTTATTTACGCATTCCTTTGTATCACTGGAACAATCTGTCCCTTCCCAACCCGTTTTGCAAGTACAATTTCCGGTTACTTTATCACAAGTCTGGGAATTTTGGACATACTAGGAACAATGTGTGGGACAGTCCAAACCATACGTTCCAGGATCACAATCTGAAATGATAAAGACACCTTACATTTTATCACATTGTAGTTTTGAAATCCCAACAAGGTTGAACGTTTTTATTCCAAATTTCCGGTTTAATTTGAGTTTTACTAACTGAAATGATTTAGTGGACTTGCTTTGTATCTTACCAATACAGATCCTCTGATTGACATCCTACTTCTTCTCAGCAGAACAGGAGCACGGGTAACCCGCTGCGGAGGCATTTTGAGAGGAACTGTCGTGTAGGGATTCTGAATACACTTGTGTGCATCTGACAATGCTATTCAAATTCTAATTACAATAGTTTTCTCTGCACTTCCTTGTTTGGAAATCTTTATTTGGCTGATTGCCAGATATTTATTGTCATTCTTAACACTAGTTTTCACATAAACTTGTTCTTATGTTTATACTAAAATAATTTGATACGTGTTATCTATAATTCGAGTGTTATAAAGGTTGATTTATTCTGTAGAAAGAATCCTTTTGCACAAACAGAAACATCAAAGATGTGAATAAGAAAACATATATGCGAAAGTGAAAAGGACTACTGTAGAAAATCGAAACAAAAAAAAAAGAACTCAAAATGTGAAGAATTTAAAAGACTTTTTTATCATGTCTATAACTAATCAAAGCAACCTCCTTAATCTTCACAACCAGACTGTATTAGCCATTCCTATGATTAGATTAAAATAGTTCCTCGCAGTTCAAATTGTTTGTGACAAAGGAAATGTTACAAAAGGAGGATAGCATTAAGATGGTCTTACAGATGGTTTGTATAAACACTAAAGGTTTGTAGTGCAATATTCAGGAGAGTCTTACCAATGATTTGCAAAAAAAAGATGACATTTTCTTTTTGCAGCAATGGAAAATTGAAGATACGAACACTGATCAATGTTACAATTCCTCTAAAATTACAAATATCAAAAGTAGGGCAAGTACGGACTCCTGGATACACCAGAGGTGGGATCAGGTGCCTAGGAAAAGTAAGCATCCCCTATTGACTGGTCACACCCGCCGTGAGCCCTATACCCTGATCATGTAAACAGAGTAATTGGTATGAAAAGAACAACGTAGCAATTGATATGACACACGTTATACAGCATTCGACATAACGACAGGTTATCTTTGGAAATAAGATCACTATAACGACCATACAATTTGTGAAAGGCTTATTCTAAACAAAACTGATGAAACCTATGTAACATCAATTAATCGTCAGTAGCCGGCCTCGATTTAAAGACTGAACATATACAGAACATGCTATTGCTTATCGAATCCTTTGAAAGCCAAAATACCATAAGCAGATGATAATGGAGTATTATTACATGAATATAAAAAGTTTACGATGGCAAAGTTGAAGTCACCCTGTTTGTCATAAAGTTGAATTGATAAATATGAAAGTCGAAATAGAGGGATGTTTTGTTTTCATGTAGAATATTTTGAATAAATTCTGCCACGTAAGAATACACAAACAAATTACTTACTGCAGGAGCACAATTCTTGCCCCTTAGACTTACAACAGACTGTAGGAAGACCTTATCATTAAAAACTTCGTTGATGTTGTAAATGTGGCCCTCCAGCATCTTTTCGATACGCAACTAGATTAAGAGCTTCCATAACAAAATGCTTTATAACTTTGATGTGAAATTACACCTCAAATTCACAAGAATAACAAGGATAAACACCGAAACGTTACTACCCATATGTTGACTGCGACCGAGCCACCGTACATTCCCCTCATGGTAATTTACTGCGACGTCAGTTGAATATCACGTAACACTTTATTTTTGGAAAACATCGGGGGTCCTATTTGTGAACAAAAAATTGTGATTGTTTGCTACCAGCTGAAGTTTTATTAATATACTCACAAAGAAATGGAAATCCTTTATATGAAAAGTGCTGGGAACAGGTGCACCTAAACTTTACCACTCTTTATGTGCAATGGTATTATTAATGAATTTTAAAACGCATTAATGTAATATGAATATCGCCCTATATATATGAAAAACTGGAGAGTGATTTGAAATATTAAAGGGATAAAATGTCATACAGCGTGACTGTATTTGAGGTCGAAGCAAAAATCATTGGTGTTTAATTACAGGACAAAAATATCTCGAAGTTAGCTCCTACATGTAATATGTGATAACAGAGTTCTATCAAAGCGTCCTAACACCTTTTTACACGGCTTTATAAATTTCATCCGCATATTCATTGAAGGCGGTAAATATTACACAACTTTACTGATATAAACAGTACATTTCGATATCATATTCAGCGTCAGTGTTTAGCAAATGTACATAGGAAACATCCTACGTTAATCGAGGAGTGGTTAAATATGGTTTACATGTTTTAAACGGATTTTAGGTGACCATCTCAGAACAACATGAACTTGGGTGGAGGAGATTCAAAATAGAGAAATTCATATCCTCGCGGTTGCTTTAGATTTTGGAACGCAGTTCGCAGTTCACTATTCGCAATTCAATAGTGAACTGCATTCCAGAAACGCAGTTCGCAATTCAAATTTCTATATGCACAAAGCATTACCACACTGGAATTATAAGGATGGGGTGCCAGTTACCAACCCCAAACACTGTGAAGAAATGGTGACGGTAATCTCTCTAGTTACGGACATCCGCCCCTCCAATTTTAATGCATAACACTTTACACTTATTGAATAAACATCGGGTTCGGAATCATCGAAGACCCCTACCCGGGGACTGAAATTTTTATGGTAGGGTGTTAGTGGTCCTCTCCCACCACTGTGAAGAAATGGTGATGTTACTCTCTTTAGTTATGTTAGATCCGCTCCTCAGACATGTTTAAATAACGCATTACACTTAGTGAATAAACATCGGGTTCGGAATCATCGAAGACCCCTACCCCGGGGACTGAAATTTTTGTAGTAGGGTATTAGTGGTCCTCTCCCACCACTATCAACAATGGTGATGTTACTCTCTCTAGTTACGGAGATCCGTCCATCCAATTTTTATGCATAACGCATTACAATTAGTGAATAAACATCGGTTTCGGAATTTTCGAAGACCCCTACCCCGGGGACTGAAATTTTGATGGTAGGGTATTAGTGGTCCTCTCTCACCACTGTGAAGAAATTGTGATGTTGCTCTCTCTAGTTACGGAGATCCGCCCCTCCAATTTTTATGCATAACGCATAACACTTAGTGAATAAACATCGGGTTCGGAATCATTGAAGACCCCTACAACGGGGACTGAAATTTTTATAGTAAGGTATTAGTGGTCCTCTCCACCACTGTGAAGAAATGGTGATGTTTCTCTCTCTAGTTACGGAGATCCGTCCCTCCAATGTTTATGCATAATGCATTACACTTAGTGAATAAACATCGGGTTCGGAATCATCGAAGACCCCTACCCTGGCGTCTGAAATTTTGGTAGTAGGGTATTAGTGGTCCTCTCCCACCACTGTGAAGAAATGGTGATGTTTCTCTCTCTAGTTACGGAGATCCGCCCCTCCAATTTTTATGCATAACGCATTACAATTAGTGAATAAACATCGGGTTAGGAATTTTCGAAGAGCCCTACCCCGGGGACTGAAATTTTTGTAGTATGGTAATTAGTGGTCCTCTCCCACCACTGTGAAGAAATGGTGATGTTTCTCTCTCTAGTTACGGAGATCCGTCCCTCCAATGTTTATGCATAATGCATTACACTTAGTGAATAAACATCGGGTTCGGAATCATCGAAGACCCCTGCCATGGCGACTGAAATTTTGGTAGTAGGGTATTAGTGGTCCTCTCCACCACTGTGAAGAAATGGTGATGTTACTCTCTCTAGTTACGGAGATCCGCCCCTCCAATTTTTATGCATAACGCATTACAATTAGTGAATAAACATCGGGTTAGGAATTATCGAAGAACCCTACCCCGGATACTGAAATTTTGGTGGTAGGGTATTAGTGGTCCTCTCCCACCACTGTGAAGAAATGGTGATGTTGCTCTCTCTAGTTACGGAGATCCGCCCCTCCAATGTTTATGCATAATGCATAACACTTAGTGAATAAACATCGGTTTCGGAATGATCGAAGTCCCCTATCCCGGGGACTGAAATTTTTGTAGTAAGGTATTAGTGGTCCTCTCCCACCACTGTGAAGAAATGGTGATGTTACTCTCTCTAGTTACGGAGATCCGCCCCTCCAAGTTTTATGCATAACGTATTACACCTAGTGAATAAAGATCGGGTTCGGAATCATCGAAGACCCCTACCCCGGGGACTGAAATTTTTGTAGTATGGTATTAGTGGTCTTTTCCCACCACTGTGAAGAAATGGTGATGTTACTCTCTCTAGTTACGGAGATCCGCTATAGTGAAAAATAATTTGACGATTTGCATTTTACTTACTTCTATTTAAATTCCTGATCTTGTAGACAGATTTATTAACAATACCATGGTATTGTTGTTATTTGTATTTCTTTCTGATTATTTACCCATTCCCTTTCATTTTGATATATTTTATTTCCATATTTTTCTTTATTTACATGATGAATTTTCGTCTGATCAAGGTTAGGACTGCCCCCCCCCCCCCCCCCCCCCCCCCCTCTAAAACGATGTTACGTATCTAGCCTACATGTACATGTAGCTATCGATCTCCCTCTCAGTGAAAAATAAAACAAGAGGTACTGTGAGCAATGGTCATTAAGAATACCCTCCGCTTACCCCAATCTCCCAAAGGGTGTTGTGAATAGGTATAAATTACCTCTTTCCTGAGTGTAAAAATATGGTATGCCTTTGTAGAAGAAAAAGGAAGATATAGTCCGAACACAAATCCATGGCATAAACCTATAATTTTGACCTTGAGATTAAAGGTCAAGGTCATAAAGAGGTTATGAATGTACATGACACATAGTCTCATGGTGATACACCCATGTCTTATGGTATGACTATGTCAAAACCCTATAATCACTTTTGACTTTGAGGTCAAAGTTCAAGGTCATGTAGAGGTCATGAAGGTACCCGACACATCGTCTCATGGTGATACACTCATGTGTCAAATATGGTATGCCTATATCAAAGAACAAAGAAGTTATGGCCCGGACACGAATCCGTTGTAAAAACCTTTAATTTTGACCTTGAGGTCAAGGTCATATAGAGGTCATAAAGGTACTCGACACATCGTCTCATGGTGATCCACCTGTGTGCCAAATATGGTATGCCTAAGTCAAAGAACAAAAAAGTTACGGCCCGGACACAAATCTGCACAGACAGACGGACTGACGGACAGACAGACAGAGTGATTCCTATATACCCCCCTGAACTTTGTTCGGGGGGTATAATAAGTTCAAAAGCTATACTATAACTTCATTTGATTTACTCTATAATTATTCTGTTCGCTAGCCAAGAATATCCGTCCACAAAGGCACAGTTGACCCAAAACCCATTGCCAGTAAAGATGAAGTTTATTACCGGTGTCGGGTGTTTTAACTGGCCACAAATTAGTACGTTTGTTTCAAAAGACGGACAATATTATGAGTCACTGATTAAACGAGAAAACGTCTGCAATTTTATTTCAATCGTTGTCAACTTGATAACATTTCATTTGGGATGAATCTATGTGAAGTTCGTACATTTACCGATATCCTGCGGATTAGTGTTGAAACTGAAGAGATATAGCGGGAAAGAAAGATTTAAACAGAACCAATGAAAACTAAGGTGAAATTTACGATCCATACAATGTAGTATGAGTAATTAACATATTTATTTCATAATATATTTAAATAGCTAAAAGGCTAACACAGAATGAATGCTTGAATGGAATTCAAAGTCATTTCATTTTGATCTAAATGTTAAGCTATACAAGTATTTAGTTTAGAAATGAACTGCCTATTTCGGATTGGAGTGATGTGGTAATTAATTCTCTGTTAGTTACAAAATAATAAATCAAACGCAAGATGTTTAACTTGTTGACTTAATAAGATCATGAATTTACTCGTTGTTTTATACATATCACACTCCCTGTATAGACACATACACGGTTTATGTGTAAATTCATGTACATGTGCGTTAATGACGTTCAGCCACGGTAGGGGGGAGGGTGTTATAAAACACGTGTGTTCTTTTCCATTTCGCCATTGACAGAGGTGTTAGCGAGTAGTGACACCTATGGGTAGAGAACTGCCCGCTAAAACCTCTGTCAATGGCGAAATTTCAAAATTCCTGTAAAAATCTTTGTAAATTCTTATACAAACGTTTAACTTATCTCGCTTAATGAATTTATGATGCAAAATTTTAAGAGTTGTTTTTTCGCTTGTAAACAATATCCAAATTGTTGATTTCAATCAAAATGAATCATTTCCCCACGAATTTTTGGCGTTATCTTATCTACATTGTACATACATTAATCATTCTAATTTCTTAAATTCGATTCCGTTCCGTCTTCCGTTCCGCGTTTAACAACACCCGAGAATAATAGAGGTGTTTGTATGGAGCGCCAAATCAACATAAACTTAAATAATTGAAGATATCTTCAATTATTTGAAGATATCAATTCAATTATCGCTCTCTTAATTGAATTAATGCGTGCATTAAATCAACTATTCCTCTCATCAAATGAACTAATGCGCGCTTCAATTCAATTATTGCCCTCATCAATTGAATTAATGCGCGCACCAATTGAATTAATGAGAGCAATAATTGATTTAATGCGCGCATTAATTCAATTATTGCTCTCTTCAATTCAATTGATGTGCGCATTAATTCAATTATTGCTCTCTTCAATTCATTTGATGAGAGCATCAATTTAGTAGAAATATTGCTAGAAATAATTAATTTAGAGCTCGGTATAAATAATTTGATGATCTCTTTAATTCAATTGAAGATATCTATAATTAATTCACAATGCTTTTGTATAAGGAATTAATGCGCGCATCTATTCTTTTAAAGAGAGCAGCAATTCCATTAAAGAGATCATTAATTCAATTGTGGATATGTTGAATTGAAGATATCTTTAATTCTATAGTTGCTCTCTCTAAAAGAATTATTACTCTCTTCAAATGAATTAAAGATATCATTAATTCAATTGAAGAGAGCAATAATTGAATTAATGCGCGCATTAAATCAATTATTGCTCTCATCAAATGAATTAATGCGCACATCAATTCAATTATTGCTCTCATCAATTGATTTTAAAATGCGCGCATTATATCAATTATTGCTCTCTTCAATTGAATTGTAGCGCGCATCAATTCAATTGTTGATATCATTAATTCATTTGAAGAAATCATTAATTGAATTAAAGCGCGCATCAATTCAGCTGAAGAATTAATGCTATCATCAATTCAATTAATGCGCGCAATAATTCAAAATTGAAGATATCATTAATTATTTGAAGAGATCTTTAATTCAATTGTTTCGCGCGTCAAATGAATTGATGATATCTTCAAATAATTGAAGATATCTTCAATTATTTGAGTTTATGTTAATTTGGCGCTCCATATGTTTGTACACTGGATGTCGAGAATTGAGGCGTTTCATAAATGAAAGGTGTGAACGTCTGCGGCGAAGTCTGCATACGGATACGTACCGAAAACACCAATCTATCATTAAACACCCATTACAAGAATTGAATGATTTATACATAATTTTTACATCTCGAATTAGGGGGCATATTGACCAATTGAAACACTTTGGGGGTTGCTAAAAGGAGGAAAGGAACGGAACGGAAAACGAAACTGAATGATTAATGTAGCCAAGATAACACTCAAAAATCGGATGAAAATACTTCATTATGATTAAAATCAAACTTTTGGGAATTAAATGCAAGAATTTTGAAATATCGGCATTGACAGATGTCTTGGCGAGCAGCGAAACCTATGGGTAGCGAATGCAAAGAACACACGTACTTTAAATGCCCCCTTCCCCCGATGGCAAAACATCATTAACGCACATTTGAAGGGCGGATCCAAGCATTCTGGTTAGGGGGTGTAGCGTGGTGTTTTGCCAGAGGCAGGGGGTCTGGGGGCCACCCTAAGGCCTCCAGTGGGTGTAGGAAAAAGCCCTGGTGGGGGCCCAGGGGGGGGGGGGGGGTCCCGGACCCTCTGGACCCCCCACCCCTCTGGACCCGCCCTTTTACCATTCCATCACATGTTGCACCTCTTGCTTGTGTTCCTAACATTTTAGGGAGACCTAGAGACAGTTTATACCTGCAAATTGTATCTCACAACCTAGTAATTTTTATCCCTATTCTCAAATCTGATTTTAAATCTTTAAAAAAGCTGATTTAAAGGTTATTCCCTATAGGCCAGGGGCCTGCGGTAAATGGTGCAAAATCCTGTATTTCGAGCATTTCCTGGCACTTCTTTTTTACTTTTAAATTGTCTATTTCTTAAACAAAACTTTTATGTTACATATATTTTTTAACAATTTTAAGTGATACTTGTATCTGACGAAAATATCGTAAATATACATCAGCGTCTCGTCTTATTCATCTTGGAATTAAATGATGTACTGGTGTTGATAAATTTGAATGATGCTATTACATGTAAGTATCCACCTTTCATATCCTTTCGACGCAAAATCTCGTTAAAATTGAACAACTTAACGTTTTTGGTTAACAGAGGGGGGGGGGGGGGGGGGGGGGTCCCGGACCCTCTGGACCCCCCACCCCTCTGGACCCGCCCTTTTACCATTCCATCACGTTGCACCTCTTGCCTCAACAGATGTTTCTCGTTTTTTAAATGAGATAGTAGATTAAAATAATTATAATAGCCAATAAAAAATCAATGCATGACTTCGGGGAGGTAGATAAGGAGTGTCTGCAAAAAATTAAACCAAGGTATATATAAACAATTCTCAAGAAACGCATACTAGTATTTCTACTGAAAAAATTTAATCAGCTCGGAATCTCTATACAGTTATTCATTTTCCCTCTTTTTATAGTACGCACTGATTTATAACCTAAACTTGGACATTTTTAGGGGGTTGGGGGCGTTTTCACCCTGAGAAAACCATTGTCAACCGAGGCGTAGCCGCGGTTGATAATGGTTTCTCGAGGGGTGAAAATTTTCAATGTTACCATCAACTGCATGCAATATTTGTTTTATTATACTGAATGTTATAAAAACAACAAAGCAGAAAGACTTACGTCTGTTGACATTTGATCAATCACTGTCATACGATATTTCGAATATCGATGCGGGTATTTGCGCTCAAACGACGTCGTCTAACAATCTACGGCGAACCGTACGCGCATAAATTTGACGCATGTGATAATTTTTATAATATCACCCGTTGTCAAGTACTGTTACCCGTTGCTAGATACTATCACCGTAGAGGGCGTGCTTTCTGTTCTCACAGGGTAACAATATGTTTTTTTCAAATGATTCTCGACCAATCAGATTCGACTATTTTACATGAAAGTATACTAAATTAAAATTATTGAGTGTAATATGTGGCAATAGAAAAGATTTTTCCCATCGAGCGTCAAGACTGATTTGAACTGATCAGCCCTACGCTGGATCAAGTCAATATCTAAGCATGATAATGTACGGTATATGATAAATGGGTTATTGTTTTTAATCATATGCTGTATCGTACATCTGCAAAACATAAGCAGTTAGTTTTTTCGGGGGGGGGGGGGGGGGGGGGGGGGGGGAATGAGCATCTTGGTACCCAATTGTAAAAACCTTAAATTCTCATTTTTCAAAAAACAAACGAAGAATCAGGTACGGAAACAATTTTTACTTTACTGGCAAAAAAAGAAGAGGGTCAGAAATCAGGAAAACTCACAACATATTTTTCGTATAAAAAAAACTTTACTATGGAAAGTTATATATTTTTAGAATCACTAGAATTAAGAAAAACTCTATGTAGATTTCGAATTAGTGCACATAACCTTCGAATTGAAAGAGGAAGATATGAATTTATAAAAACCAATTCTGGCCAGAAGATTTCTTTAGAAAGAAACAAAAGAATATGTTAATTATGTAACCTTAATTGTGTAAAAGATGAATTTCATTTCCTCACTGATTGTCCATTCCATGTTGAAGAGAGAAATATGTTTTTTAATGGTATATACAAGCTCAACAAAAATTTTATCTATTTAACAAATAAGGACAAATTTACTTGGTTGATTATTAATGAAGACAAACCAGTAATTGTCAAATTGAGTGAATATTAGTTCAAACTTTCAGAAAAAGAAGTGATGCTTTAAAACAGCAAAAATCATTATAGTTTATTATTCATACGTTGGTATAATACTGATATTGTCCATTTACTTGTGTATACACATGATTAGCAATTCATATATGTATGTACTCGTTTCCCCAACATGCTACATCCACATGTAGTTTGCAGTCCATGTAACCTGTAGCTACATGTAATGTTGTAAACTTTCTTTCTTTTTTGAAATTTCCTTCTTTATAAATTGTCTTGCTGTTATGCCCTCTGGGCCCAAAATTGGAATAAAACATATCTTATCTTATATGTAAGCATGAAAAAGTACAGTATATGATAAATATAATACTATGTGCCAAAATCCATTTCATATGGCATGCATGTATAAACTCTCGAGCCCCATATCAACCCTCGGGCCTTTGACCTACGGGCTGATATGGGGCCACTCGGGCTGATATGATATACAGTGTATCATATGTTTTTTTTCTATTGACTGCATGGATATTGATAATTACTATCTATTGGGGTGAAAATGTTTGCTGTGTTACAATATATATGATTAGTAGTTTTTTGTTAAATCTGTAAACAATTTTGCAACTAAGAAAGTTAACGCTGTTTTTCTTTTTATTTAAAGTTATGATAGCAATGGTTCCTTGACAGTCATTTTAATGAAAATGTTTTGAATGGTAAATCTTGGTCAATAAATTGTTCAGCATCGACTTCAAATGCTGTGCATCATTGGGTTTCAAGTGTTATAAATTATCATAATGTATCATGTTCATTATATCCCCGTAACTAGTCAAGATATAACCATAAAATGTTCAATGATTTTACAAAACAATATTTCCGTTTCCATTCCATTTGCTGTTCCGCGTTTTACCAAAACCCCAATTAATCCCCACTTCCTTTCACTTTTGATGTCCGTACGAACAAATTTATCGCACTGCTCATTTCGGGGTATGAACTGAAATAGAGTAAAATACACCTTCTTAATCTTACCCATATCCCATTTACATGTACAAGAATTTCGATCCATACATGCATGTTTCTTGTCTTCCTTCTCAGAAAGTGGTTTTTTTGGGTCTCATCAACACTTATGGGAAAAGAGTACCAATTCATTTCCCATAGACCTCAATGTTAACCTTTGGCCCTCTCACTAATTAACTATATCGATTTTAAACAAATGACCGTAAACATTTCAAAGTTCATTCCAAGTGTTGATAAAAAATGACAAAAAATATATAGGGTCCCGTGCCTTTTATAGGCCATATTTGTACTTTTTTACAACACATAGCAATCTGCAGTAAATTACACACTTCATTTTAAGCACACCCCTACCATGGTAATTTCCTCAGTCATTTCTCGATTTTGTGCGATAATTTTTCATCCTGACAATTAATTTGAATCTCTGTAATATTTCTTTCAATTCCAAAAATTTTTACTCTTGATATTAGCCAATCACGCAACACCTAGACATTTATACCTCCGCTCAATCTTGGGGTAAACTGCGTCCGGGTTACCCATACGGGAGTTTGGTACTCTCATTCCTTATAGAGTAATGGGTACAGCTTAAGGTGGGTCGATCCTCATGTGACTTATCAATATTAATGGTTAAAAGTGGAAAAACTGTATTAATTTCCACTCAATATAGTTTAATCTAATCAATAACCAAAGAAAATGTGTATGTTGCCACCCTTTTAAAGATGTCAGACATACACAAACAGAAGTATATATCAACATAAAAAAATTGCACATTTTCGTTGAACAGAATGATGAAAATTAATAAAAACTTGTTGAAATGACAAATTTTAAATGTCAACAGTTTAAGAAATCTGATAATTCATAGATATAATGTCTTACGGCGTGACCGTGCTTGAGGGCGAAGCAAAAAGTATTGGCATTAGTATCTATATCCTAAAGAAGACAAAAATCAACCCAAAGTTAGCACGAGGACAGAGCTTCATTAAAGCATCCTAATTTTGGACATTTGATCCGCCTATATATTGAAAATATAACGCAATTGATGTAAACAGTACATTGTGACGTCATATTCAGCGTCGTTATTTAGTAAATTTACAAACATAGCGTTTGAACCAGGGTAGACGAGATTCAAAATGGAGGAATACATGTCCACGTACTAATATTCGAATCGACGCCATTGCTACCAAACTTTTCAAATTCCATACGTATGGTTTAATTTTTCATTATTTTCATATATTTTCCTTTTAAACATGTATATCCGTGTTACCTATAAGGAGAGCTCCGCTCTCACGGCCCTTCGGGCCGTGAGAGGGCTTCGCCGTCTAATAAAAATTAATTGTGGATATTAGGGAAAGCATTGTGTCATAGACATGCAGTAGAGGAAATTTCAGCATAGGAGTTATTGCCCTTGACAACATTTTTAAAATTATAGATAATTGATTATATATGGAAATTTAAAACTTTTTCAGTATCAAAAGTTTACCAATTTTTATTATTTTATTCAGTGAATAAAGTTCCTCTGAAAGATATATTTCAATCATGTGCAAAATTTAAATAGATAAAGATTTTGCAAAAACCTATGACATCACAAGAGGATCGATCAACCTTATTACGGGGTCAAATGGAAACAGAAATGCAATATAACAAAGAATTGATGTTACAATGTCCACAGTACTACTATAAGACATCATGGTTTTCTAGAATTGTATATTTGTTTTTACGCTGTTCATTATATCTACTAGTTGCAAAATAAAACACCATACTTAAATTTTAGTCCCTGGGGTAGGGGATCTTCGATGATTCCGAACCCGATGTTTATTCACTAAGTGTAATACGTTATAAAAGAAAGTTGGAGGAGCGGATCTCAATAAATAGAGAGAGTAACATCACCATTTCTTCACAGTGGTACAGTGGTTGGAGAGGACCACTAATACCCTACCACAAAAATTTCAGTTCCCGGGGTAGGGGTCTTCGATGATTCCGAACCCGATCTTTATTCACTAAGTGTAATGCGTTATGCATAAAACTTGGAGGGGCGGATCTCCGTAACTAAAGAGAGTAACATCATCATTTTTTCACAGTAGTGGGAGAGGACCCCTGATACCCTACTACAAAAATTTCAGTCCGCGGGGTAGGGGTCTTCGATGATTCCGAACCCGATGTTTATTCACTAAGTGTTATGCATTATGCATAAAAATTGGAGGGGCGGATCTCCGTAACTAGAGAGAGTAACAACACCATTTCTTCACAGTGGTGGGAGAGGACCACTAATACTCTACCATCAAAATTTCAGTCGCCGGGGTAGGGGTCTTCGATGTATCCGAACCCGATGTTTATTCACTAGGTGTAATGCGTTATGCATAAAACTTGGAGGGGCAGATCTCCGTAACTAGAGAGAGTAACTCAACCATTTCTTGACAGTGGTGGGAGAGGACCACTAATACCGTACTGCAAAAATATCAGCCCCGGGGTAGGGGTCTTCGATGATTCCGAATCTGATGTTTATTCACTAAGTGTAATCCATTATGCATAAACATTGGAGGGGCGGATCTCCGTAACTAGAGAGAGTAACATCATCATTTCTTCACAATCGTGGGAGAGGACCACTAATACCCTACCACCAAAATTTCAGTCCCCGGGGTAGGAGTCTTCGATGATTCCGAACCCGATGTTTATTCACTAAGTGTAATGCGTTATTTAAAAATGTCTGAGGAGCGGATCTCCATTACTTAAGAGAGTAACATCACCATTTCTTCACAGAGGTGGGAGAGTTCCACAAACACCCTACCATAAAAATTTCAGTCCCCGGGGTAGTGGTCTTCGATGATTCTGAACCCAATGTTTATTCACTAAGTGTAATGCGTTATGCATAAAAATTGGAGGGGCGGATCTCCGTAACTAGAGAGATTACCATCATCATTTCTTCACAGTGTTTGGGGTTGGTAACTGGCACCCTATCCTTATAATTCCAGTGTGGTGTTGTTTTATGCATATAGAAATTTGAATCGCGAACTGCGTTCTGGAATGCAATTCACTATTGAATTGCGAATAGTGAACTGCGAACTGCGTTCCAAAATCTGAAACCCACCGGGCTTATAAACAATTTCGTTAGTTTGCTATATTTTCCTTTTAAACATGTGTATATGTGTTACCTATAGAGAGAGCTCCGCTCTCACGGAACTTTGGGCCGTGAGAAGGCTTTGATCTCTAGTATACAATTATCTGGCAAGTATTTGACAAGAGAGTGTTTTCATGTATAGAGCATATCACTCGCTAACGGTAGTAAATAACGATAAAATAGCACGACACTTTACTACTATACAGCGATTATTATAAATACATTTACGATAGTGAGCCTTACATACAAAAATACTGTTTCAAGCTTTGTCAGCTGGAACTAATACATATTCCTCATGTAATCTATGCAATTATTTTTCTGGTTTACTAAATAGAGAAGAATAAATAGTACATAATTTTCTTTTGATGCGTCTAATTCGGGACTCTCATATCCCTTATCTTCTTATCCATTCTCCAAAGGTATCAAGTTCTTCCAAATCATCCCATTGTCTGCCATAATCGTCGACAGAATTCATACTGGAGATGGGAGGTGGTATTATAAGAACCAGTTTTAAACTTTTCAAAGGTCTCAAAGATAATTGTAAGTAAAAAACAACAAACCTAACATTTTATTATATACGTTATGCAATTTGCATAAAAATTGTATAAATGATATATGCATATCTAACAGTAAATATAAACATATAAACGTTCAAGCTATAATGATACCTGCTCTTTTGTTCATAAATACAGTTATTCATACAAACATACATGTAAAGATATACCTCATACATGTGAAGATATACCTCATTACCTCAGTCAAATAGTTATTTATGATTTACACCATGTCCATTGAAAATAATTCACGATTACGCATAAAATAAAAACACGAAGCGAACATGGAATGAATATCCATAATTGTCTACCAAATGTATACATTGTTTTTAGAATGAAGTATGAAGATTTTGTAGCTATTTCACATACACTCATCGGCATATATCTCCATTTTGTTGACATTTGCTACAGTATAATGAATGTAAATGCCTTAATTTGATCTTTACATAGCATTATGAATGGTATAGCTCATCAAATAGTTAAAGCATACTACGATTATTCACATCAAAATATACATGTATATTACCTGAAATATTAACACATGAAACGTAATGAAAGTCCCCAACACGTACATAGTTTTACAGTGATATACATATGAACATGTAAACAACAGAATATAGTTTATTCAGTACATGGCTTACATGTAGGTTTCGTAAAGGTTATATTATTATGTTTTTGATAATAATTTAGGTCCCTTAAAGATTAATGTTGTGTTTTATTCCACGATTCCATAATTCTAAAGATCACTAGTAGCGTGTGAAATATACATACATTACATACACACAAAAAGTTACAATCAACAGTCGGTACACTCAAAACCTCCCACGAAGATACACACAAAAAGTTACAATCGACAGTCGGTACCCTAAAAAAAACTCCCACGAACATACATTATGTACACAAAAAAGTCACATTCAGCAGTCGGTACCCTCGAAAACTCCCACGAACATACACACAAAACGTCACATTCAACACTTGGTACCATCAAAAACTCTTACGAACATGAATGGATATATATCACAATTTTGATTTTTAATTGTTTATACAATGCAGTAATTGTACTATAGAAATATAAAACATAGCAACATTCTCATGGTTGATGAACCTATGTCGATTTCGTCCTGTTACACAATAGAGTACTAGTGTGTCACTACACAGGCATGTGAAGGTAATGGCACTTTGACGTGTCGCTGAACACAGGATAGATATTCAGTTCTTTTAAGGAATCACTGTGTATAAAGAACTGAATTATATCATAGATATTCAAACCGTTCTATAGCAGTAACAATTTACTTTTATTCGAACACCCTTACAGCTGTTCCAACTTATGCAATCTTTACCCCTTTCAATAACCTTTACTAAGATAGTTAACCTTAACCCTAACAAAAGTTTACTGAATTCAAAATGACGAAAATACAACAATACTGTACCTCAGTATTTAAAGGCTGAGATCTTACTTTGGGTCTTCTTATTTGAAACTTGAAAGGAAGAAACGAATAATTACACATATGTTCTATTGTTAACCTTCCTGTTAGAATCTCTACATGAAAAAGTGAAGATAACGAACAGTGATCAATCTATGAACTCCTATCAGGAATACAAAATAGAAAGTTGAGCAAACATAAACCACTGGATGATCAGGTGCCTAGGAGGAGTAAGCACCCCTTGTCGACCGGACACACCGCCGTGAGCCCTATCTTTTGATCAGATAAACTCTGTAATCCGTAGTCAAAATGTGTTTGCGAAGAACTGCCTAATAGTTGTTATGAAACACGTCAGACAACATTTGACCCAATGCCAGGTTGCATTGGCAAACCAGAGTGTTATAAGGACCATGAGATTTGCGAAATACTGGCTTTAAACGAGACTGTTGAAACCCATTGTACCATCAATGCAGTAACCTGCCTTGATTAAAAAACCGATCAAGCCCAGAAAGCTCATTCGAAATTCAAAATACGAGATTCGAAATTCAAAATACGAGATTCGAATTTGGAAATTCAAAATCCAAATTAACCAATCAAAATGTAGGTCACAATAGATTAAAGGTTACTACGGGCCTTTCTGCGTGCTAAGCATACATCATAACATTTATAGTTTTAAAAGAAATGTTTCATTGTTTGATAAACATATCAAAAGATTAAGCTTTCTGTCATATTTTAAGTTTATATGCATGCACCCTCTAACTTTTAATCTATTGTGACCTACATTTTAATTGGTTAATTTGGATTTTGAATTTCGAAATTCGAATCTCGTATTTTGAATTTCGAATCTCGAATGAGCCTTCTGGGCGTTCGTAGTTAAGAGACATAAACATCATATGCAGGTGATACTGGAATGTTGCTACATACATGGAGAAGCTGATATTATCCACTTTGTCATAGTTATTAGTTTTCTGTTAATATCTATATTCAATAGAATATCTTAGTATGAATTAGACATGAAGGACTCTGTTGTGTCTTTCTATTTCGAGTTCACTTGGACATATCGAATTAACAAATATATGAAAATGATTATTTTTAATACATAGAATGTCGCTAAAGCAAGCTATGTTTTCTTCTTCTGTTAAATTTTGCCTCATGAAATATCAAAACAGGTCAGCTTACAATGGAGCACAATTCGTGCCCATGGGAATTTCCAACAGACTTTTAGAAATACCTGATCACTATAGACTACGAAGGTATCGTGAATGAGGAACACAAGCATGATTTGATTGAAATTCAGAGTATTTGTGTGTAGAGCCGGATGGGGGTGTTTAAGAAACGAAGTTTTTGGGTGACTTATCTCTAGATATGAATATTTCTTTATTCCATTTTTATTAAAGAAGCAACTTGGTATGAAAACGGGGTAAAAAGTCTAGTCTTTAATTTATAGTGAGGAATGGTCGTGTGAAGTGTTGAAAAATCATACGTTTTGATATTGTTTACTTGAGAAAATTTTTGCGATTTCAAATCTACTAAAAGTTTTTTTTAAAGAATTTAATTAGAATCCATAATTGATTGATCACTGTTCGTTACCTTCACCTTTCATTTACACTTCGACTTACAACGAATGACAACCTGCAAAAGTGAAGATGACGAACAGATGGGATCAGGTTTTCAGGTATTAAATGATCAAGACCTATGGTTTTATACAATCAATGTGTGATACTTACTCTTTCATGAGGTTGTAAAGTGTGATATACAAAATCCCACGAGAAAGTAGATAGTTCACCCTTGTCATAAGCTGTAAAAACCAAATCCAAAACTGAATTGTCAAAGTTTATCAAATGCCAGCTCTTAACTTAGCTTCATACATGTACATCAAGAATCAAACAACGAATGAAAACAAAAGAGAAACGGCAGTATAATGGTAAGTCTTTGCAAGAATCGTACAGAGGACGTTTGTTTTATGAATATGCCTTATGAAAAATGTTTGATATATTGTTCTCAAATGCTCTTGTACCTGGTGTGCAGTTAGCTGCAGAACTGTAGATCTGAAAAAAATATTTTGACAGATCAGAGAACTACGGATCCACTCCTTATAAAAACCCTCGATTTACGGCGCATTGATAGCTGCGCACGGTTGAGGCCTAACATCGTTGTACTCTTGTGTTGCCGTCTCATAAATTTAATATAAAAAAATCCTAATATATTTTTCTAATATATTGTGTCCAAAGTTCAAATATTCATTAAAGCCCAATACGACCCGAAAAACTCACAGCTTTCCGTGATTTCGTTCGTTGACTTAGACATGTTAGGTAACCAGACAATTCGATTCCCGGTTCATTTCCATAGTTACACAATAACGTTTAGATGTGAACTAGTATCCCCACGCATATTTTAGTTCAATATTTTAAACAATATATCACCCAGTTTGATTAAATAATAATTATTCAAATAAGTAAACTCACGGCAATTTCACTTTCAATAGGTCTGGTCCGGCTCCCATCCCTGTCACACGGATACAAGCACAGGGGCTAAGCCCGTTTTGGGCCCGAACTCTGTGATACCATAAATATAGAAAGGGGTCTAACTCTGACACAGATAAAAAACTAACCACTCGCTTCAAATTCCTAAAAAAAATCTTAAACTAGGTAAGCTATGCATAGTTTGTCGTTTTCCTTGCATAGATTAATGTTTTAACTACTTGCATGCCAAATTTCAAGTCACTGGTTCTTAAAATAACAAAGATATACGTTATCGTTCTCTCGATTTCACTTGTTTATTTTTACTAGGACATTTACCGGTCCAGGTCACGGAGTCGTTTCTCACCTATGACAGCAGCGAAATTCAGACTAGTATGGAAGATTTCAGACCTGTCAATTAAAATTTCACATCAATTATATGCTACTTACTTCCTCATATTTTAATAATGTTCTTCGTGTAGACGTTACACGACTTATTTTTCCTCAGCAACATCAACTGTTGACAAGAGCTGTCGTTTTAATGAACGCACTAAATACCCGATAGACTTAAAATCTCAAATACCTTAAAACTGATCAAAACATTATTCTTGTGATATTGCACTTAGAGAAGGAAATTGAACATTATTTCTTGGCTTTTTTAATTTTTTGTTTTTGTTTATTCTATTTCATTTAGATTATTACTACCCATTTTCCCCTTCTTTAAAGTTTTAGACATTTCGGGTATTTAGAGTATTCATTAAAATGGCAGATCTTGTCAACAGTTGATGCTGCTGAGGAAAAATAAGTCGTGTAACGTCTACACGAAGAACGTCATTAAAATATGAGGAAGTAAGTAGCATATAATTGATGTGAAATTTTAATTGACAGGTCTGAAATCTTCCATACTAGTCTGAATTTCGCTGCTGTCATAGGCGAGAAACGACTCGGTGACCTGGACCGGTAAATGTCCTAGTAAAAATAAACAAGTGAAATCGAGAGAACGATAACGTATATCTTTGTTATTTTAAGAACCAGTGACTTAAAATTTGGCATATAAGTAGTTAAAACATTAATCTATGCAAGAAAAACGACAAATTACGCATAGCTTACCTAGTTTAAGATTTTTTAGGAATTTGAAACGAGTGGTTAGTTTTTTATCTGTGTCAGAGTTAGACCCCTTTCTATATTTATGGTATCACAGAGTTCGGGCCCAAAACGGGCTTAGTCCCTGTGGATACAAGGTACCATGATATACTTTTTGCATTATTTTCATTTCCAAAGAGTTTATTTTACCTATAGACAAACTACATTTTTAAATTTCTATTAATTATTCGTGTTTATAATAAATGAAGAGCGAACACATAACTTCTCCAGCTAGTTTGCAGTATAACGCTTGCGAAAGCGGTATGACATCTATAAAAAGATTGATAAATCAGTTTTTTCACGATAAAATACATTGATAAGAAACTCGGAATGTATGGATCCGCCATAGCTGCAGAACTGTAGCTCTCAGAGAAAATATTGGGACAGATCAGAGGACTATATATCCCCTCCTTATAAAAAAAATCGATTTACGGTGCAGAAAAAACTTCACATTGTTGAGGTCTTCTATATCTGCATTCTTACATATTGCAGTTTCATAAATTTAATGTAAAAAATTCTTACATATTCCCACTATACTTGTGTCCAACCATACCTTGAAATATTCATTATCGCTCCATACGACCCGAATATATACATATTCAAATGATTTCGTTTGTTAACGTAGCCATGTTAGGTAGCCAGTCAATTCGAACCCCGGCTCATCTCCATGTTCGTACTTGTTTTGAAAGAATGTCTATGGGAACAGATATCCGAACATACATTTTTGGTGAACTATATTGGATGAAATTAACCCAGTTTGGTTGAATAATAATTAATGAAATAGGTCTGAATGGCGTTCATTAGTATGGTCCCCATCTCGCCACTTTGTTTTACACTTCACTATTAAAATGGAGTATAAGATATCTGAAGTACAAGACGTTCAGATTAGCCTTTTATAGCATTTTCAATACTCAAGAGCGTTTTTACTTTTAAACTTTTAAAATATTGTTTTAAATTATATTAATTATCCGTGTTTATGATAATGAAAACTATTATATAACTCGCATCGAATGTCATGAATGCATTTGATTAGCAACGGGGTTGGAATTTATTAGATACCTAACATGGATACATCAGCAAACGCAATAATTTGAAGCTGTGAGGTATCAGGGAGAATTATGATTTAATGAATTCGAATATTTGAAGATATATTTGGACACAGAGGTAGGAAAATTTGTTAGGAATTTTTACATTAAATCTACAAGACTCCGATGCAAGAATATAGCTGTATAAGTCCTCAACCGTGCGCATTCCTTTCTGTGCCAAAAAATTAAGATTACTTTGATCTGTCCCAATATTTTCTTAGAGAGCTCCAATTCTGCAGCTAGACCTTCCACTGATCACTCTGTATTCCATATTATCATAAAGGTACATTTATACAATATTAAACATTTCTGTATGCCTCCCTGATATATAATTCTGTAATTTACAATACATCTATACAGATTCAGACATTTTCTGGGTCCGCTCCTGATAACTTTGTGTTTCACGATGTAACAAACTAAATTGATCCCTTACGATAGCCCTCACTTTGTTTGTAACCTTTGTATATTTTCCTGTGGGGAGCCCCTCGCTTACTATGGGAGTACCCTGGAAGTTAAAACCTGTTTGGCTTGTTCTCCAGAGGTCGGGTCGGGGAATCAAAATGTGTACTTACGGAAAGCATATATTGTAAGTTGAACATTGGATAATATATGAAAAATTTACACATATTTAGTATTTCTGTCATTTTATAATTGTTTCCCAGGGCCCTATTTTCCCGGGCTTTCGTTTTGTTTTAAAGACACTCGTAATACGCGGGGTACTTGTTTCCTGTTCCTGATACTCCTGCCCAGTTAAGTGCAAAAAGGGCTCTGTTTTGTGCAGTAACCAACTATTACAGTCCTACATGTACATGAAAGTGAGTTAAATAGAGCACCCCTGACACACATGAAGTTCATTGTGCCATTGGAACAGTTATGTTATTTTCAATTTCGTTTGAGAATAAAGGTCTGAACAGTGTCCATTTTAAAAGCATAATTATCATTATCGAATTGGAAATTGCCACAAAAAGAAACTTCATTGTGAACGTTTGTCAAATTTGTGACAAAAAATCATGGGAACCTATGAGATACACTGTACCAGGTGCCCCATATGATAAGGCAGATACGTGCTTTCCTATGGATGGAGAACTTTTAGATATAAATCAAACTAAGAGAAAAGAAAGAATCAGTCTTTCGAAAATGTGACAGAATTCTATAAATGAACCCAATACAACATTTCCTTTCAGGATTGCTATAATTCATCCGGATATAGTACAAATCATAGCTCTGATCCTTGGACAAATTTGGCTACAGTTTTTGACACTTCAAATTTCCTTTTAACTCTTACAAGTTTTTTGTCATTTCGAATTTCCAAAATTTCGTCTTGAGCATCACTGGAGAGACATTATTTGTCGAAATGCGCATCTGGTGCATCAAAATCGGTACCGTATAAGTTTTACATGTTAATGATAAAGTATTCAGCACGTTGAGACAAACTTGAAATTCTTAACCGATGGATTCATTGTTAAATTTGGACATGCTAATCTAACCTTTTCTTTCTGAAAGAAATCTTTGTTGACAAAATATAGAACAGTTCTATGAAACGGGACAAGTAATGAAACATATGACAAACCGAGATAAAAAGTACCATAATAGGTGATGAATATCAAGAGTTAAGAAACAAAAGCGTGTACATTTAAAAGATGATTGCTATGGCAAGTAACAGATAATACACACTATACGGTTTTCCTCCAGTATTGAAATTATTAAATCCATCATTCCCACGTCTGACCGTCTGCAGAGTGGAGGCCCCTTCCCAGAAATTTGGCGAATATGGAGTTCCAAATCTTCCCCAACTGTCAAACTTCGTTACTATTCTCGAAGAAAAGTTCTTCCCAGGTCCCCTGTCCCTATCATATTTAAAGAATTAGCACAGACTCACTTCATTTTACATATAATCACCTCTTGTTACATTTGCAAACAATAATCAATCAACAAATAAAAGTTTATAAATTGTTAGTTTCAGTCAGGGGATAGAATCAGACTCTGTATAAAATTTAACTTTGAAAATCAGCAGTGTTATAGAAACGATGTTCGATGATAATTTGTAGATTACCTTAGATAAATTTATGATTATTCATTTCAATGACATTAATTTTTAAAAGAGTAAACAATTACCTTCAGGTATAGAATATTTCTGATCAATTTTTACATAACATTAGTGTTACATTGTAGTACGTGATAATCACATTCATACCCTACTCTTATAGAGTATACTAAATAAAAATTATATGCATGAAGAAATCATTGAGGCAAACTCAATAAATTTATTTAAAAAACCATTTCGATCACCACTTTCTTAAATCTGCAGTTTTCCGGGAGAGTATATAGACGACCGCATTACAAATGTTAGGTGTAGCTACATACATGTACATTTAGTACAGGTGTTCGTGATAGAGTATTTACATTATTTAATTTGTTTATAAATGAAATTTAACTATGAAATACTCAGTAGTCACATCAAGTTCTTCTGATCAAAAAATGTTTCTCTAAATATATAAGTAAATAAATTGAAGATGAATAGATCCAACTTTATATATTTAAAGTTGCATTATCAGACCACCACTAGCATGAGTATGAGGTAGATCTTTACATGTATGTTTGTATGAATAACTGGTGGAGCAATTTTAGAATTACAAGTTCATATATTAAGTTAAATAAACCAAATATCAGAATTTAGAAATACAAAAATTTGAAAATACCTGGCATGTATGGAAAACACTTTTTGACAACTTAAAAAAATCATAATTTTACTATTTCAAGCAATGTTTTTTCCCCCCTACTTTTGAAGCCACGTGTACTTTTATCTATTTACTCAAGCTCTGTATTGTTATCATTTTTCTCTTACAATTATATTAAAAATGCAAGCACTTACTAACAAATGTATGAGTGTGAGTATGAAAGTGTGTGAAAGTGGTTAGAAAAAAATGGTAAATGTTCTTCTGTCTTATGTCAATGTTTGTGAAATAAAAAAATAATAAATAAAAAAAATAAAAATAAAAAAGTTAAATAAACCAATTTTTACGGTGTTGTAAAAGTTTGGGGTGTGTGTGTGATTTTTTTCTAATGAAGCACAAATTTACAAGTACTGAGGGCAGAATTTAAAAAAGATAAACAAGTTAAATGTTAAGTAAATTGTCCAGTGATTGTAAATTATTCTCCATATAGACCCAATGTCATAAATCTTACTGTAAAAGAATGTTAAGTAACTATTTATACATGTATAAATTATTATATTAAACTGTTAAATAAAATAGCCGCACACGAAGTAAAATCCCATTGAAAATAAATCCAAAATATGGTGCTCGCAATGTGTGCAAAGGAATTTCTGATCTGGCTATAAAATACATCCGAATCGGAGTGAGATTTTGGCACATAAAATCAAGGGTATCTGTAAAGTGCGAAACGAAATCGAAACGAAATCTACCGAAACGAAACGAAACCCACCGAAACGAAACGAAACCTACCGAAACGAAACGAAACAGATTGTATGATCGAACTCTTTTAATTATAATAATTGAAAATGGTATCTTAGGCCCCTGTTAAAGTTTATACATATAAATAAAATTCGCCTCCCCTTTGATGTAGGCTTTCAGCTTGACTGATACAAAGTTTTAAGAGTTGGAAGGGGGGTGGGGGTGGGGGGTAAGCACAAAGTACATAAATACCATGTGCAATTAGCTTCGGATCCATAAATTTCAGAACGGAAGGTTACAGTCTCACAGGTCAGAGGTCTGGGGAAACACACTAAACGAGGGATAGGGTCGTCGGCGTTGAATCCGATTTGGGGCATAAATACATGTTTCAGTATTTTTTGCTCTAAAGACAAATATATGTATACATGTGGATATTGTGTATTTGTATGTAGTATATCAAACGGTGGATTCTGAATATGTCCTCCCGTTGTCTTTGTGATTTCTGCTTAAAATCCCCTTGTTCATAAGCCTTTTCAGTTTACAAAATGCCGACCTCCTCCTAATATTATTGCATTAAAAAAAATCCGTTTTCCGTCCCGTTTTCAATTCCCCGTCTTAGCAACATCCCAAATGTATAGAGTTTTTCCATTATTGAAAGTACTCGCACCTCAGCAGTTAGAGATAAAATAAGAGGTTAAGAGCTCTTCCTGCTTTCAATTTTCTCAGACACCAGCTTCTTCAAACAATATATCTATGCCCAAAGGCGGATCCAACGTCGGCGAACCCACCCCTCGTATAATGTGTTTCCCCAGATCTCTGAGACTTTAACCCTCGGTTCTGAAATGTATGGATCCGAAACTAATTGTACATGGCATTTAATCAACTACGGATATGTACTTTGTGCTTACTCCCCCCTTTCCAACTTTTAAAACTTTGTAACAGTCAAGCCGAAAGCCTACATCAAAGGGGAGGCGAATTTTATTTATATGTGGTAACTTTCACAGGGGCCTAAGATACCATTTTTAATTATCATAATTAAAAGAGTTCGGTTATACAATCTGTTTCGTTTCGTTTCGGTGGGTTTCGTTTCGTTTCGGTGGGTTTCGTTTCGGTAGATTTCGTTTCGTTTCGGTAGATTTCGTTTCGTTTCGATTTCGTTTCGCACTTTACAGGTACCCTAAAATCAAAGGGGATGGGGGCACCTTTTTGTCAGTCAACCTTCAACTTGAACCTCCCCCTTCCCTTTGCAAAAAAACCCTGGATGCTTCGTGTCTGCATGGGGTTAAAATATTGCAGGTAATAACTATCTATATATATCTTATTGTCATCAGAGAATATAGTTATACATTTATCATTAACCAGTCAGCATTATTTCAACCGATTCGGAATAAATAGGATATTGATTGATCTTCTTGTTCGTCCTCCGATGAAAAATCGCCCATGTGGCTGACATTTGAATTAATGTTGAGTTTAAAGTGATATCCTTGTATAACAAGCCATGGTTCCTGATTAAAAAATACATCTAGTTGCGAATAAGAGGCCCATAGTCCATATCGCCCAACTGAATCACCTTGGCCCATATCTAAAGATTTTCCCTATATATTCGCATGTACAACTTTGATCCATATTATGGCCCCAAATCTGAATCTGCGCTATGTCAGGAAGCTTTCATGTAAATGTAAACTTCTTTGGCCCAATGCTTCTTGAGGATATTTTTAAATAATTTCCTTATATATTCGCATTTAAAACTTTGATCCCTTATTGTGGCCCAAACTTACCCAAGGGGGTAATGATTTTAACAAACGTGAATCTGTGCTATTCAGGAAGCTTTCATGTAAATTTGTACTTTCCTAGCCCCGTGGTTCTTGTAGAGAAGATATTCAAAGATTGTCCCTATATATATATATATATGTATGTAAAACTTGTGGCCCCATCCAATCCCCGGGGGTCATGATTTTAACAAACGTGAATCTGCGCTACGTCAGGAAACTTTCATGTAAATTTGTACTTTCCTAGCCCAGTGGTTCTTGAGAAGAAGATTTTCAAAGATTTACCTATATATTCGCAGGTAAAACTTTGATTCCCTATTGTGGCCCCATCCTACCCCTTGGGGCCATGTTTCTAACAAACTTGAATCTGCACTATGTCAGGAAGCTTTCGTATAAATTTATACTTTCCTAGCCCAGTGGTTCTTGGGAAGATTTTCCCCTATACAATTTTATGTAAAAATTTGATTCCCTATTGTAACCTCATTCTACCCCCGGTTGTCATGATTTTAACAAACTGAAATATACACTATCATGTCAGATACACATTGTAGCTTTTATGTTTTCAGCTCTTCTGGCTCAGTGGTTCTTAAGAAGAGTTTTAAATGACCCCACTGTTTTTGCACTTTTGTGATTATCTCCCTTTTGAACTGGAAAAACCTTCATCCAAGGATGCTTTAGGCCAAGTTTGATTAAAATTGGCCTAGTGGTTGTGGAGAAGACGTCGACAATGTGAAAAGTTTACCGACGAACAGACAGAGGACGGACGGACGACGGATAACAGGCGATCAGAAAAGCTCGCTTGAGCTTTCAGCTCAGGTGAGTTTTCACACAGGTGAGCAAATAAATTTGTCAATAGGTTTGCTTTTGTTTAGATTCGCAAATCTGATTGTGGTTTCTTATGACGTCACAAATTCGGGGAATTAGGAACGATAATCGGGTAACGATTTTCTATTTAGAATATCTTTGCGCTTCGATTTCTTACAGTTAATCTTAAAAGGGTATTTTTATAGGGAGGCAATGAAACAAAGTTGATGATTTTTGAAAGAAAAGGTATTGTTAAAACCGTCTCCAATAACCTTTAGAATTTACACATCCTATCAGCGTGTGATCAGCGCACTAGACCCCTTGACCATGTAGACAAGTGAATGGACTTGATTTCCACGATGATGGCATTCTCGCCACGTTGTCACTCGTACACGGTCATTGATAATGGAAATGGGATACATTTACTTGACGTAAATTCACGAAGATCATACGAGATGCACATTGCATTTGAAATATGTTATTTAGAGCATAAAGATTGCAATGCTTAGTCAGTCAAATATCAAACGTGGTTGGGTTTTCACTATTTGGAGCCATTTTTGCGCCTCAATCATAAGACCCATTTATCATTGAAAACATTGAATCTAATCCGATATAAATAAACAAAGAAGTAAAATAAAATATCCACTATATATCGTACACATCGCATATAATAACGAACGGTATCTAAAGATTACGGCAGAGAAAATAAGTTTTCATATACATCCAATGAATTTTCAATCTCATCTATAATTCCAACAACTCTCCTTTTAGATCTCATAAATCGCATTTCATTGATTTGGGGTAATGGAAAATTGAAAATACGAAGAGTGATCAATGTCATAATTCCTAGAAAAATCACAAACAATTATAAGTATGGTAAACACGAACCCCTGGATACACCAAATGTGGGGCGAAGTGCTTAAGAAAAGTAACGATCCCATGTTGACTAGTCACACCCGCCGTGAGCCCCGTATCTTGATTAGGTAAACGGAGTAATTAGTATGTAAAGAATGGCGAAGCAGTTGGTATGAATCACATCAAAACAGAATTCGACCTAACAACAGATTGGCTTTTTACATTAGATCATTATAACGACCACAGTTTGTGAAAGGCT
The DNA here is from genome assembly GCF_947568905.1 of Ostrea edulis. Taxonomy (NCBI): domain Eukaryota; kingdom Metazoa; phylum Mollusca; class Bivalvia; order Ostreida; family Ostreidae; genus Ostrea; species Ostrea edulis. The sequence continues at coordinate 49,575,056 of NC_079169.1, read as the reverse complement.
TACTTTAAAAGAGACTGTTGAAACTCGTCAAGCATCCTTTTAAAGACTGGTCACATGCAGAACATACTATTGTATATAGAATTAGTTAAAAAACATAAATATCACATGCAGGTGATAATGGAATATTGCTACATAAACACGGAGAGCTGAAGGCACCCTGTTTGTCATAAAGTTGAGTTGATTAATATAAATGTCGAAATGAAGGTCACTGCAAGAAATGTTAGTTCTCGTGTAGAATATTTTGGATAAATTTTGCCTCGTAAAATATACAAACAAGTTAGGTAACACAGGAGCACAATTATTGCTCAGGAGACTTCCGACAGACTGTTGGAAGACCTGGCCTGGATTTCTCGAAAAGAACTTAAGTCGAAATTAGGACTTAAGACTGAGATTTTACTCAAATTGTGACTGCTCAAGAAAACTCAAACTTAAGACTGAGATTTTACTCTGAGTGTGACTGCTCAAATAGAAGAAAACTCAAACTAAAGTTTGAGATTTTTTCGAGAAATCCAAGCCTGATTATAAAAAAACTACGTATATACCGGTCTTGTAAAACAGGAGATATCCATATAAGATGCACCTTACATATCCTAACGCATCCTGACCAACACCTTCTTACGCGACTTTTGAAATTCGATTCGCATATTCATTGAACGCGGGAAAGATAACGCAGCTGATGTAAACAGTGCATTGTGATGTCATATTCAGCGTCAGTGTTCAATCGGAGAATGATTGTATATGGTTTATATGCTTTAAAGGATTTTATTTGACATGTCAGAACGATGTGAGAATGAATAGACGAAATTCAATAAAAGAAATACATGTCCTCGCGGTTGTATTCAAATTTACGGCGTTTTGACCAAAATTTTCAAGTTCCATATGGATGGCTTAAATTTCCAATAGTTTGCTATATTTTCCTTTTAAACATGTGTATACGTGCTACCTATAGCTCTGATCTCACGGGCCTTCAGACAGCGAGTGGGCTTCGACCTCTAGGCCTAATATATAATAATTTGACAAGCATTTGAAAAGAAACTGTATACAGTTTATTACTTGGTACTGGTAGTAAATACGCACAAAATATTGTGCCACTTTCCCAGCAATTCAGCTATAAGAATTTGTACGTTGTGATGTACTTTTTCATTGTGACGTCATATGGTGAGAAGTGCAAATATGTTTATTCATAGATAGCACCGTGAATTTTCTCGGCTAATCTTAACCGAGTTGCACATCAACTTTAGAGTACTTGTACGTAGAATCAGAGTGATGTTTAACTATGCGTTTTATGACTGATCAGAGAATACTAATGTTTAAGTGTTCCAATTTTTGAAAAAGCACTTGTGTATACTGTTAGAAAGAGTAGTCTTAAATTCACCGTGAGGAATAGTCGTGTAAAGTATAGTGTTGAATGTCATATGTTTTGTTGTTGATTTGGGAAACTCTGTGATTTCATATTTACTAAACGTTCTTTGAAATATTCTAAAATCAACATCTGATTTATATCATTTCTCGCATATGTTGTGGCCCAATACGTTTGCTGTTTATCCTTCATAGCAGTTAATATTTTTGTGAGGAGCAAAGATAGGAAGTTGGTAGAATATTTACTGGATCTAGTAATGTATCACTGTAAGGGTTTTGTAAAGGTTTGGAATCCAGTATAGGTAAAGTAACTCACACCCATTTGTCTCAGGGATATCAAATATGTTTAAAACAGAAGAATGTTATTTTTTGGAAAGGGAACACTTAAGAGTAGAAGTAAGGTTACAAGATATGGAATCAATTTATTTAAAATACATTTGTGATAATGAGCCTTACATCCAAAATGCTGTTTTAAGCCTTTTCAGCTGGAACCAATATGTATTCCTCATGTAATCTATTTGATTATGTTTTTCATGTTTACTATATAGAGAAGGATAGATGGTACACATTTTTGTTTTGATTTTTTCTAATTCGGGATTCTGATATTCCTCATACTTCATTCCACATCATCTCATTGTCTGACATAATTGTCGACAAAATTCATAATGGAGATGGGAGGTGGTATCAAAAGAATTAATTTTACACTTTGCAAAGGTCTCAAAGATAATTGTCCGCCAAAAACCTAGCTGCAGAACTGTAGCTCTCTGAAAAAATATTTTGACATAACAGAGAGCTACAGTTCCACTCCTATTAAAAACCTTCGATTTACGGCGCACAAAAAGCTGCGCACGGTTGAGGCCTGATATCGTTGTATTCTTGAGTTGCTGTCTCATAAATTTAATATCAAAAAATTCTTAACATATTTTCCTACTATACTTGTGTCTAAACATACCTTCAAATATTCATTAAAGCCCCATGCGACCTGAAAACTCCCAGCTTCAAATGATTTCGTTTGTTGACGTAGCCATATTAGGTAGCCGGTCAATTCGTACCCTGTTGTTGTTGGTATCTATTCATAAAATTCGTTATATGTTATGTATTCGCTCTCCATTTATTATCAATACGAATGATTTATAGAAATAAAAAAAAATAAAGTTTTTCTAAAGGTAAAATAAGCTCTTGATTCATGAAAATGCTACTAAAGTCCTTAACACTCGTGTGGCAAGGATGGAGACCGGACCAGACTAATGAAAGACGCATTGCCGTGAGTTTAGCTATTTGAATAATTATTATTTAAAGGCACTGGGATGATATATTATTTAAAATATTTAGCTGAAATATTTGTGGGGATATTAGTTCACATTTAGACGTTATTGTGCAAGTATGGGAATTAACCAGGTTCGAATTGACCGGCTACCTAACATGGCTACGTCAACAAACGAAATCATTTGAAGCTGGGAGTTTTCAGGTCGTATGGGGCTTTAATGAATATTTGAAGGTATGTTTAGACACAAGTATAGTAGGAAAATATGTTAAGAATTTTTTGATATTAAATTTATGAGACAGCAACTCAAGAATACAACGATATCAGGCCTCAACCGTGCGCAGCTTTTTGTGCGCCGTAAATCGAAGGTTTTTAATAGGGGTGGAACTGTAGCTCTCTGTTATGTCAAAATATTTTTTCAGAGAGCTACAGTTCTGCAGCTACCAAAAACCATAAATGTAACATTTTTTTATATATGTTATTCAATTTTTATAAAAATTGTATAAATGATATATGCATATATAAAAGTAAATATAAATATATAAAAATTTTAAACATTCCAGCTATAAAGATACATACTGTATTGTTTATCACCACAGATATTCATACAAACGTACATATCAAGATATACCTCATTACCCCAGTCAAATAGTTATTTATGATTTGCACCATTTCCATTGAAAACAATTCACTGCTACGTATGGAATTAAAATAATAAGCGAACATGAAATACACCTACATAATATGTCGACTAAATGTACGCATTGGTTTTCGAATGAAGTATGAAGATCTTGTAGCTATCGCACATACGAGCATAGGTATAGATCTCCATGTTCTTAACATTTGCTACATTATAATGATTGTACATTCTGCATTCCTTAGTTTGATATTTACATAACATGATGAATGGGATAGCTCATTAGATAGTTGAAGCATACTGCGATATATCACATCGAAATATACATGTATAGGACCTAAAATATTAACTCATGAAACGTAATGATACTAACCAACACGTACGCAGTTTTACAATGATATGCATATGAACATGAAAATACCAGAATACAGTGTATTCGGTGCATGAATTAGGTCCCCTAAAAGTCACTAGTATATCCAGATTCATGTCGAATACACATACATCGTACATACACACAAAACGTCACATTCAACAGTCGGTACCCTCAAAAACTCCCACGAACAAGTCTGGATATATATCACATAATTTTAATTTTCAAGACATATAGAATTTTAACTATACAAATATAAAACAGCAGCATTCTCATGGTTGATGAACCTATGTCGATTTCGTCCTGTTACACAATAGAGTACTAGTGTTTCACTACACAGGCGTGATAATGTAATGGCACTTTGACGTGTCGCTGAACACAGGATAGATATTAAGTTCTTTTAAGGAATCACTATAAAAAGACAGAATAATTTCATGAATATCTAAAACCTTATGTAACTTTCAAAATTTAATTATTCGCACACCCATATAACTATTCCAACTACATGCAGTCTTTGCCCCTTTCTATATACCCTACTAACGTAGTTTTACCGAATTCAAAATGGCAAAAATATGACAAATAAGACATTTAGGAAAACGAAAATAAAGATATGGATGTGCTACTTACCTCTGTATTTAAAGGTTGAGGTCTTACTTCAGGTCTTTTTATCTGGAACTTGAAAGGAAGTAACGAATAATTACACATATGTTCTATTGTTCAGCTTCCTGTTAGATGCTCTACATGTTTAAGTTGACCGTTTAATCATATAAGACAGTATTACTAGTTTTAAAAATTGATAGTTTTGTTATCCCTATTTTCATAAACGAGAAAACCACACGAATGTCAACCTGAAACGGTTAAGAAAACAAGCAGGTTGAATAAGGTTCCTTGATATTAAATGATCAATACTTAAGGTCTTATACAATACTTACTTTTTCATGAGGTTGTAAAGCCTGATACATGAAATCCCACGAGAAATTAGATTGCACACCATTGTCATAAGCTGTAAAAAACGAAACCCGGAACTAAATTGTTGAAGTTTATCAAAATGCCAGCTCTTAACCGAACTTAGTACATCAGTCATTAAACAATGAAAACAACAGAGATACGGCTAAGCCTGTGTAAGACTTCTGTTTCATAAATACACGCCTCTTGAAAATGTTCGACGTTTTTTCCCCCCAAATGCATATGGTATCTGGTTTCCAGTATGGCGCTTGCGAATACGAGATGACGTCTATGCAAAGATATATAACTCTGTTTTCACGATTTGATACATTAACAGTAAGGAATTTATCAACCCGTCACTGATAAGTGTATTTCACAATATAGTGTATGTACATTAGAAATTTCTGTACCCGCCCCCTGATATGTAATTTTGTATTTTACAATATATTTATATAAATGTTCTGGGTCCTCTCCTGATAACTGCATTTCACGATAGAATTATACATTTATATACTGTACAGCAACATAAATTTGCTCCCACTCATCTTTTATGTACAAGCGTTAAATAAAGATATTATAACCTTCATTAAATACACTCAAAGTAATATAAATTGACAAAAATAACTATACTAGGCTATTCGTCACCTTCGTTTCATATACCACATAATTCTTCATCGGGCTGTTATCTAAAATTAGCATGCATGTACTTGTACACTGTATTCCCCATAGATCTTTACTTCTGGTTAATTATTCTGTCCGTTTCACTAATCAGTAATCATTCAGGTTTCTTAATTGACAACGTGTTCATTGTTTGTAGTGTTTAAAATGATATCCAAGTATAATTTGCGACAATAAATTGCTGGGAAGCTATGCTGCTATATTGTAAATCATAATGATATATAGGGAACATTCAATTTACCATGACACATAACAGAAAGATACAATTATCTTTTTAAAGTAAATGTTAATCAAATAAAATTCGGGAACAAAAAACATGGCTATTGATAAGATGTCAGGTGCCTCGTGTACATATGTAATACAGAAAGGTGCACGCTTTACCGTGGGTAACTTGTGAATACATGTATATATTTAAACTAAGATACAAGAATGATTCATTCTTTCGTAAATATAACAGAATTTTATAAATGAACCCAATACAATATTTCATTTTAGGATTTGTTATAATTGATACTTCTCCAGGTATTCTATATAATGTGTTTTTTATTGATTGAGTATTCAGCACATTGAGACAAAGTTAAAATTCTTAACCGATCAAAAGTCGAAGTTTGGATATTAAAGACTAATTTCTTTTTTTTTAAAACTTTGTTGACCAAATATAGAATAGTTATATGAAACGGGACAAGCAATGAAACATATGACAAAGTGTGATGAAACCAGAACTGTCCTATTGGGACTAATACCCCCGCGGGGCATATATAAGATGATGGGAAATATTTAATGCAAGCACATTGGATTTTTTCACATTATCTACAGGGCAATTAATGTGAATGTAGAAGTGTATATTTTACAGTACAGCAGTGCATGGAATATTAAAAATATACTTAATATAAACAATGAATACTATTTGGCACATTTTAGGCTGTATGATTGCAAATCCCTGGTCAACTCTTCTAGTCTTTAGTTTATATTCACTTTGTTAAAGATCATTACGTTATGTTAACTTTACTTTGTCATTGATTTTGTCAGTAAATAAATGACATTAGCTCAAGTATTGGTATCATTGTAATCTTTTCCACTGGTATAACAACTCTAAGTAGCTGCAATAAAGGCAGTTTACTATGAATCCCATTGCCAGGGATAGTTGAGATTATAAATACTATCTGACAAATAAGTATTCAACACACATGAGCCACTTTATGTTTTACCGAGAAGTCACAAGATTGCAGATACAGTATGTGGATGAGAATGCGCAACCCCCAAAATGAAAAAAAAATGTGCGTAACTTGTATAACTGTTAAAATATTTCAATGAAAATAGGAGATGCACAACTACATAATATATATAAAAGATGTGCATAAAGTTTGAATGAAATACAGTCCCTGAAACGTTCTACTTTACCATTTTCCCGTTCGCTCACCGTTCGTTCACCGTTCGCTCACCGTTCGTTCAGCGTGCGTTCACCGTTCGTTCACCGTTCACAAAGCGTTCAGCGTGCGCTCACCGTTCGTTCATCATTCAGTCTTTTCATTGTCATTCGGAACACCAAAATGAAAGAACCAATCTTGATAGAAGGCGAAAATGAAAATTGAACGTGTGCGTAAGAGTGGAAGGAGACTTTCTTACTATATCAGAAATTTAATTTTGAAGTACAAAATGTCAGGATTGTCCACTGTGAATGCCGAAAGGTTCATTTGAACTTTGGTTAAAAAAATTCTAAATGAGAGACGAATATAAGAGTTTGTCGTTATGAATTTAACCCAAGTACAAAAAATAAGGCAGTTTCAGGTAATGAAAACCTCTTCCCCTGTGTTGACGATTTAGCATTTACAAGTTCGGGCAAAAGCACAAATTATTATAATTATTTTGCATTGCTTGACACGAGTATTAAACAAGTCACTCCTCCCCCTACTTTGAAAAATAAAAACAAACAAACGATGCTACATAATGTACATTGTACCGTATGTACGTGTCAGAATGTCAAATTGATATAGCTATTTTACGCCTATATTTATGAAAGACATTGTCAATAAACTGATATTTACTACTCTTGCCAAATTTGAAACTTTTGTAACATTTGTCCTTAATGCAAAGATGTAATTGTTTATCTGATACGTTTCTGCATTAGCCTTTAAACATTATACAAATATTGCTCGATCTAAATGCAATCTATGGTCACATTAATAATAAAAATAGTAAGTTTTGTACTTGCATAAATTCTAGGATTATTTCCTCGGGTAGATGTAGTTGCGACAAATGAATGACACAAAATGTAAGTAGGAATATTTAATACTGTTAGAAGTGTTGAGGTGTTGACATAAGGTTTACTGTCCGTATTGTTTGTTTAATGCATCTATCTTGACTCCTTTCGGGGGTGTTTGTTAATTACAGGTATCCCAAACGATCGAGCTCGTAAAGTTTGAAGCCATACATGAGCACCTGTAAATTCTGGATGTTACGACGCATGTAGAATATACCCATGCATTAAATGTATCTGTACATGTAATGGTATACACAATGTACATACGAAATTTGCTTTTGTTTGTGTATGACTGTTGCGTGTATTAATGTACAATTTACGATAATTTCATGAAATATATACATGTATACTCGGTATTTGTACAAAAATATATTACATTGAATATCTCCAGAACTGTAAAATATGCTGCATCACGATTCCGGTTTAATTCATTTTTTATTAATTGATGAAATATACATGTACATGTATTTTATTACTTGATTATGAAATAAGTAAAATCCCAGGTAAAAATCCGAAACATTCCGAGTAAATAGATCATTTTGCGTTCAGCGTGCGCTCAGCGTTAGTTCACCGTTCACTTTGCGCTCTGCGTTCGCTCACCGTTCACAAAATTACGTTCACCGTTCACACTGCGTTCGTTCACCGTTCGCTCTGCGTTCGTTCACCGTTCGCTCACCGTGCGTTCACCATTCGCTCACCGTGAATTCACCGTTCGCTCACCGTTTAAGTGGGAAAGAAGAACGTTTCAGGGACTGTATATCCAGCGGTATTAGAAATAAACTTCGGACAAATTGCGTCTACGGACAAACGGACGGACAGACGGACAAAGTGATTCCAGTATACCCCCACACTTCGTTTGCGGGGGGTATAAAAAGGACTAAAATACTTGATGAACATCAATCAAAAGTTAAGAAACAAAAGCGTATTAATTTAAGAGAGGGTTACTATGACAAGGGACAAGTAATACGCACTATAAGGTTCTCTTCCATTATTGAAATCATCAAATCCATCTTTCCCGCGTCTGCCTGTTTGTATAGATGAGGTTCCTTCCCAGTGGTGTGGCGAATATGGAGTTCCGTGTCTACCCCAGCTGTCAATCTTCGTTGATATTCCCGAGGAAAAATACATCCCTGGACCTCCGTGGAAGTTCCTATCACAATTAAAGATTTAGTATATAATCACCTTCTGTTACATAGGTACATGTATACAATAATTTATCCATAAACAGCAGTTCACAAGTTCTTAGTATCAGTCAGGGGATAGGGCCATAATCTATATCAAATTCAACTTTGAATGATTTTATACACCATTGATTTTTCACTAAAGTGTAGGTTTTTGCAAGCATTTACCTTTATAGATAATTTTTGATCAAGTTCCATATTACATTAGTGTTACAATGTAGTGTGTCATACTCACATTCATACTCCATCCTTACAGAGTATATAGATAAAAAGCATCTCTTGAGAAAATTAAGCTACCACAATAGAAATATTTCCTTATTTATGTGCATGTGCATGAATTCTTCCTCAAAAGTTTCTCATTCCCTGTTCCTGTGATAGAATAGTCATGACTGTTTGAAAATCTAGCGCTTTACTTCTCATATTGATGAAACCAACTTTACAATCACTCACCACAGATATTAACTTATTAGGAGTTGGACCACAATTCATATTTTCACTTTTTTGTGCAAAACAATATTTCTGTAGTATGGTATATGTAGCATGACTAAATTTCAAAAGTGATGAATACAAACAAAACACGAAGTAGAATTCTGAGATTACTGATTCTTGTTCCACTAAAATCATACCACAGGCGAACCAAATGTCGAGGTTTGATTAAGTGGTGTTTGATGTAGCATGAGACCCGAACACAACGAACAGTGATTAATCTCATAATTCCTATAAGGAATACAAAATAAAGAGATGGGCAAACACGGACTTCTGGACATACAAGAGGTGGAATTAGGTGCCTAGGAGAAGAAAGCACCCCCTGTTAACCGAGCACACCCACCATGAGCCCCATGTTTTGATCAGATAAACGGAGTAATTCATTATAACATGTATGTTTTTTTTATATTAAAGAGTAGGTATGTTTCAATACTTACTCAAAGTTATCTTCAGATGAACTCAGAGAACCACCTCTTCTTTTACGCCGTCTCCAATACACACAGATAATTGACATTACGAGAACAGCCAAGAAAAACAGTGGAATGCCTATACCTAATCCCACTATGAGCTGAAAGTCATCAGCTTAAAATAGAGAAGCATAATTTCAATAAAATACAGTTACAATGGACGAGATTATAAGGAATTCGTGCTACAACAAAGTGATTTTCATTACCCGTAGTTTCAATTATTATGAACGTATTGTACATAATGTATTGCGTATATCACAAACCAAGAATGTTCGTCCTCAACACTTTGCTACAAAAATGTCTTAATGTACAAGTATTTCCAAGATATGCGTTATCTATCTAGATTATTCTGTATTATTCATTGACAATGAGATTTACAGAGAAACACGAGCTATTCAGGGCCGTAACTGCCGATGAGGCAGACGAGGCAACTGCCTCGTCTGATTTTTTGGCAAAAAAGAAAATAAAAGTCAGAGAAAAAGAGGAAATGAAGAGGGAAAATTGAGTAGGAATAGTTAAACTTATAATGACAGGTGTTTACTTCAACTTGATGTGACACTGTCTACATCAATATTGACATCGATCTTTTTGTCGGATTTTTTTCGTCAGTAAACCGGCATTAGTTCTTGAATTATTTATTTCCCGCGAAATCGTGACAGTTCACAGTCCTGAGACCGTGGCTAAATTCAACGGTAAGTGTCAAAACTATAATCATAATTTATTTTCGAGGGGTTCGTCATATCGGACTCTTTCAGTACATAGTGATGCATTAAACTACGCTCTGATAAAATTGACCAGTTACCTGCCAAAGGTCGGTGGCATGTAAAGTAAAATTGGAGTGGTACCCTCCGGGTAATCTGGCTTCCTCTACCGACTAAATGGTATGGCTGAAATACTGCTGAAAGTGACTTAAATCCCATTCAACCAGTCAAACAATCAAATACACCAACGAACGAAGTTCAGAGGTATTCAGTCACGTTGACTGCGCTGTCCGTCTTTCTGTGCTAATTCGCAATCCCCCATTGAATCATGAAAGTTCTGCTGTTATTAATTAAGCTATCGCTTTATGAAAAAAAATCATTGTTTGTATGTCTAATGGTTAGGTCGTATTCGGAAAAAAAAATTGTCGAATGTCCAGATGAAATTTACGGGTAAATGCCACATTATATACTCTTGAAAATCGGTCTGATATTAGTAGCAAATCCTCGGGACCCGATATGATAATAGTGAAATGACCAATGCAGGGAAAGTGAGTCCAGAAGCTGTGTTAAAAAGATGGGATCTCAGTGGAACTAGAAAGATCGAACTTGCATTCACAGACACTGACTAATTAATAAAAATTATCAAACAAATCAAGATGTGTTAATATTTTTAGTGAAGCTTTGACAAGAGACATTTGTTCTGCTTGCTATCAAATGGCTAATCCTTAATTTAATATAAATGTTATATTATAGGATATATGTTTAAAATGAAGACAAGCACCTTTGTCTTTGACACCATATTACGATTCTTTACATAGTACAAATGAAACACAAACATGATAAATTGGGATTTAAAAAGTGTCATTTTCAGTCGTAAAGTCAATCGGCGGCCCCCAATCCCCTGCCTCCCCTGATTTAGAACCCTACTTACGGCCCTGCTATTTGAGAAAAGAATGGAATCGAATATCATAAATTGATATCCCTCTACTAGTAGCATATGTGTTCCGCATTTTCATTCCCTAAGAAAACACTAGCATGCAAAGAAATGACACCATGTACTATGTACATCCGATCGTGCTTGGTAATGAAGTAGGGAACAAAATATCACATGAACCTCGCTTTCATTATATTGCAATTATTTATTCATCTGTTTCTTTAAACGTTCGCATTTGACTTCACATTATCGTTTTACTCAAGTCTTGAGGATTATTTAAGTTAACATGTACACCACAATGCATTTTATGCACTGAAAATGATTACAAAAGAAATAATAGCAAAACATGTCATTTACATGTACATAATCGTGATACATAACCAATTCTCTAGATAATACTCACAATCGTCTGTTATCAACCTACAAATATTTGGAAATAAGACCTTTTAGATATTCACTTAATCAAGTCAATAATCTTGACATTTAAGGTAAAAGTATGATATAATATTTAAAGCTTAAAATGGAGTTATGCCTATGACTAAGACTCTCATTTTGATACAGAATATCTAAATTTTGATTATTATATTAGTAATTTTATCAAATTGTTCCCATCCAAGAATCAACTGTCACCCCACTCGGAGTATGCTAGAGAATCTCTGATGAGGTATTGAAATATACGAGGCTTTGATGAAGAATTATTTTATATTTTAAAATATTGCATAATATGTACTATTTATGAAATAGTGAGTAAAAAGTTTAAGCACAGTGTACTTACGAACAGTAGTAACTGTCTCCGTTCTGTACACACTGCTCGCCTGAACTACATGGATTGAGAATGATATAGACCTCACATCTGGATGTGGAGCTTGTTACATCTGTAGAAAAAATAACACCACGTGCTCATAATTATATAACATTAACTTGTCGTTGTTTGGAGTTCGGATTTATTTGGGTACCTGATTAGAATATGTATTACACGTGTTATATTGCACAGTAAATTAGATCTATGAAACTTTTAAGTCTTGATTTAATGAAATGATTATGAAATATCTCTCATTAATGGTGTACAATGCTGGTGTCATCTAGAAGTTTTTGCCTAATATCAATAGTTGTTTCTGAAATTTGCCACTCAGTGTTGGATGTACAAGTATATAATTTGGCATCTAAAGTTCAAAATGATACGAGGTAAATGATTTCAACTTTAAAATCCAGCTTTTCATTCACAACATGATGTTTTTCGTTTTGAAGGATTTTCGGCATCTCGCTTTAGTTACACTTCGGAGTATGATAACATAAGTAACTATCATATTTGACGCCACGTTCTACATCACCAATATATATATATATATATATATATATATATATATATATAGAGAGAGAGAGAGAGAGAGAGAGAGAGAGAGAGAGAGAGATCAATGCTCAGCTTTTTTAAAGTCCAGATTATTATATAATTTTAAATGATGTATGCAACACACTTAATCGATTTCCACTCCCGTCCACCATTTCCACAGACTTCAGACTCAGGTTTGTACCGCCGTAATCAATTGGTGCTTCTGCTGAGGGAAGTGTAGTCACTAACTCGATAATCTCTTTGTTGTTAGTGGTTGTATCATTTGTGACGATTTCGTGGTCCACAATTGTACTTCCAGTTCTATTTTAATTGAACGTTGGTCATATATATATAATATCATTGTCTCATAAAACATTCTTTTATTTGAGGACTTTTCATTTCCCCAGTTAAAGTTTTCTGTCCAAGTCGTTTATTTGTCTGTTATTTGGCATTTGGCAACTTATTTGAAAAAAAAAACTCATCATAATTATCGAGACATCGCCAGCTCAAGGTTAAGTGCCACAAATTTTGACCAATGCAAGAAACCATATGCCGTAAAACAGATATGCCCCATTTCCCGTGGTGCAAAATTGAAAGGGACATATACAACCATGATTTAATTAGTAGTACATGTAGTGCAAAAGTAATTGAATATATTGAGGAGACAATATGTGGCTATGTCCAGAGTGGATTGACGTGACAAAAAAATCAATAGGGGTCATCTACTCCTTAGAATGCATCAGTGTGCCAAGTTTGGTGTTAATAAGAATGATTCTTAAAAGATAGCAGACAACATATAATGTTGTCCAGTTTGACCCTTGACAAGTTAAACCCAAATTTTATAAGGGTCATCTACTCCCAAGGATGTACGTGTACCAGGGTACCGAGTTTGATGTATGTCAAGCAAAAGGTTCTAAAGATATTAATGGGACAGTGATTTGCTATGTCCAGTATGACCGTTGACCTTTGACCCTGTGACCTCAACATCAACAGGGATAATATACTTCTTACAGTGTACAACGTTTGACATCCGTCATGGAATAGGTTCTTAAGATCATAAGCAGACAGTATTTTCCTATGTCCAATATGATCCTTGACCTTTGACCATGTGATCTCAAAATTAATGGGGATAATCTACTCTTTAAGATCTACCAGGTTGATATCTGTCAAGCAAAGGGTTTTCAAAACATTAAGCGGATGTGTTCCTATATCCAGCTTGACCCTCGACTTTTGACCAGGTGACCTCAAAATCAATAGGATCATCTACTCTTTAAGATGTACCAATGTACCAAGTTAATATCTGTCTAGGAAAGGGTTCTCAAGATATTGAGCAGACAGTATCTCCCTATGTCCAGAATGGATTAACCCTTAACCCTGGGACTCGAAAATCAATATGGGTCGTATTCTACCTATAACCAACCTACTTATAAAATATCATTACAATCAAGTGATTTTTTTCTCAAAATATTGAGCGGACAACGAGTTGTTAAACGACCGACAGGTGCAAAGTAATATGCCCTTCTTCTTTGATGGGAAGGGTCATAAATATTGAAATACAAAGCTGGACAGCCCGGACTTTTGGCATTTAAGTCTAAACAGAAACGAAATAACAATTTAGAATGTGCAATCAATCTTACCTAATTACTAGGATGACAACTCTGAAATATACCGTAAGAGTCCTTTTGTAATAGCTGTAAAGCTGAAAAAGAGAACAAAATAACCATGATAGAGAGAACAAAATAACCATGATAGAGAGAACAAAATAGCTATGATAGAGAGAACAAAATAACCATGATAGAGAGAACAAAATAACCATTACGATTTGATTTAATCTTTATTTCCATTTTAGAAGTATGCACAGAAACTGTAAATTAACAAAGACCCCCCCCCCTTTCAGTCAAAATAGAAAATGTTTTGTTGAGAACACAACGATCAATGAAGGCCTCCTGGTGTTAATAGATCGAAGTATTGATATCACTATAATTATATTCATTCATCAAAGGGGAAGAACACACCCATCCTGTTAGTACAATCAGAGGGATCCAGTGGAATGATCAGAAAGGTTTCAGTGCCGAGGTGGGACTTCGACAGATACTGTTAAAATTCAATGTGTGTCATTTTATCGATATTATAGGGGGATGCCCACGGGTTGTGGGGATTTTTTAGTGATATATTGGTAAGTTTGAATATTTTCAAATCGTGCCAGTTTTGTCATACACTCGTGGACAATATCAGCGATTGTTTGAGTTTGATTCGGTCGCTACAAAAACTTGCAATTATCTCTATTTTGAAAACATTTCTTGTATTCTTCTTACACAGTTATCTTAGACATTATCATTCCATCTACCCTTGTTTTATGCCATCATACTAAGTTTTTGAATGTATGTGTATCTACATTTGTATGTAAAAAGTGGGGTTTCAGTTTCATGTTTAAGATGGGGTTTCAGCTCCTATTGTAAAATCAATACTTGACGGCTTATTTCTATCGCCAAACATGTACATACCATGTATGTTTCATAGCCTTCGTTATTTAGGTATTGAATGGAAGATGGAAGTGGTCCGAAGACAATGTCTCGTGTATCAACAAGAAGAGATCTGCTGGTTTGCTTATGTCCTTCATTAGAAAATGTTCGTTTGCTCAAGTGGGTCTAAGAATAATTTCGAAACACTTATTGGCAGGAACAAGACTTGAACAGGGGGGATACTGACTCAACTGTCTTCTCAATGAGTAATTTCAACATATGTAATGTTGCATACATGCGCTAATCCAAGATCCCCTTGAAGAGTTTTAGTCAGCGTGACATTATCACCAGAAAGAAAATTGAAGGAATCGATTTTCATTTGGTGATGGCATTCTTGGATTTCGAGAAACAGAATGAATTCCGAGATGGAAATAAATACAATATCTAAGAATAATGGGTCGATCAGCGCATCTTGAAAGTAGGTGGATAGTTTTTTTCAAGTCAATGTTTTCAATTAGATCTTTGCGATCAGTTGATTTAAAAGGTTCATCTTTAATCCACTTTCTGTAAGCTGTTAAGAACGCCACTGGACGTCTTGGAATCTTTATTTCATAACGTCAATATTTCTTTTCAAATCTGCTAGTTTTCGATTGATCGAAGCTAGCAAATTGATCGATGTATTTTTATTATAATGTCCTACTTTTCTCTGGCCTCGTCTCATAATGAAACCTCTCCAATGCATGGTTAAATGTTCAATTATTAACACCCAACGCACCATGACGGACTCAGTTCAATAGGAATATGTTGCATGAGTGTCTCAACGAAATAGAGTGAAACTGCTATAAAATTCCCGATCATTCAATAAATCAGTTATTGACTTTTGTCTCGGTCTACTGGTGACTATTTGGACCTGGTCAAGTATTGGTTGACTTCCACTTACGACATAGGTCAACACATACCTGGGCACCTATTCACAAAATGTCTTGCGACTAAGTTCAAAATTTACAAACACTGTAATTTCCTTATTTTTCATTTCTTGTAGACTTTCTTAATTAATATGTAAAGTACATCCATGGTTGATAAAAGTTGAATACATACTTATGACCTTGTGATCGGTATTTGATTATCAAACAGAATTCTTTTTTCCATCTTAGTCGTAAGATATTTTGTGAATAAGGGCCCTGGGCACCTATTCACAAAATATCTTACGACTAAGATCAAATTTTACAAACACGGTAATTTCCTTATTTTTCATTGCTTGTAGCCTTTCTTAATTAATATGTAAAGTACATCCATGGTTTATAAAAGTTGAATACATACTTGTGACCTTGGGATCGGTATTTGATTATCATACAGAATTATGTTTTTCATCTTAGTCGTAAGATATTTTGTGAATATGGGCCCTGGACTGGTCCGTCTAGTCAGGTGAAGAGTTCATCAAAAGTCAAAAATGGTATACTATGTACTTTTTATTTTGGATGACTTAGCAATATCCATGTAGTCCACAGTTTTAGCGGATCCGCAATGCATATAATGTGAAACGCCTTCCGGAGCCATGTACTCCGGATCCACAATACATTCCCTGTACCCCTTCTGAAGAAATGGATTCTGTATACATGTATGTAGATATACTCTGCGGAACGCTTCAGGGTTGAAGATATAAAACTCGTGGCACAGCCTGTCTGATTTTGCTTTTCATGTTCGTTTTGCAATTTATTTATCTACTATATTCTTTGTTGCATGAAGCTGCAATATTAGCGACCTGATATCCATTAGTTACTCCTTATCTTATTATTTATAGTTTGTGTGTGTAATTAATGATTACGTTATGGTGATTGTGCAATGCGTCAGGTAGGAGACGGAATGTGAGGCACTTCACCTGAAGCTGGTGTAATCTATTTATCAAAGTAAGTCCTGTACTTACAGCTTTTTCCATATTTTCTTTAGCAGTATCATAGCTACTGAGATCAATTGTGGTGCTGAATGTTAAAACCACTCCAATTTTAACTTCATTTGATTCTGTAAAGATAGTCCTACAGTTTTCAGTTACAGTTTCTATGTATGTGGTTATAGCAAAAATTATCGTAATACATATCAACAGTAGCTTATATTTAACTGATCGATTACATCTTGGATTTAAGACAGTAACAGCACATAGCGAAACATTTGTTCTTCACAACTCTCATATCCATCATAAGTTTGATTCTTGGTGACAAATAGGTTTCCCCTCTATTAAAACTTACGTGGAATGTATGGATCAACTTTAGCTGAAATGTAAAAGGAAAACCATTCAAAACATTGCTACAACTTTAAGGTAAAGATTTTTCAATTCAGTTCTCGGATGAGACTGTTGGCGTCACACAGTGAGTAGCATAATCATGAATGCACTACATGTTATACTGTGGCAATATTCTATAAGGTATTTATCTTAAAAAATTTCATGGCATTTTAATGAATTCCAAATATTCCTCGAGGTTAATGAAAATAACAACAAACGGTCCATGGGCCACATCACTCACTTGAGTCAACCTCGTCCTGATATAACTGAAAATGAATTCACACAACATAAGGACGTCTCAATACTCAATGTGAAAGGTGAAGATAACGGACAGTGATCAATCTCATAAATCCTATAAATAAAGACTTTGGTAAACACGGACCCCTGGATATACAAGAATAGGGATCAGGTGTCTAGGAGGAGTAAGCATCCCATGTCGATCGGTCACACCCACCGTGAGCCCTATGTTTTGATCAGGACTAACGTGTGAATAACATCGTCTTGAAGAATGTAAAGATCACATAGAACATGATAGGAAATGAAAGGACTTCGAAATTAATATACAAAATACAAAAATTCGATTTTAAATAGATATTAGATACATTATATTTAAAAGATAATATCTATATTTTTGCGTGTAAAACATTCATTCCCTATTGTGGTCCCACCCCGAGGATGATTTGAACAAACTTATATCTACACTTTATATACAGGGGTTTCAACAATAGTCTTGTTTAAAGCATTTCACAAATTTTATGGTCGTTAAAATGATCTAGTTTGCCAATACAACCTATCATTGGGTCAAATGCTGTCTGATGTGTCTCATACCGATTGTTAGGTCGTTCTGGACACACTGATTTTGAGTACGGATTACTCTGTTTACCAGATAAAGACAAGGCTCACGGCGGGGTTGACAGATCAACAGAGGATGATTACTCCTTCAAGCACATGATCCTACTTGTGTTATGTCCAGGGGCCCGTATTTGCCCAACTCTTTATTTTGTATTCCTTGTAGAAGTTACGAGATTGAGCACTGTTCGTTGTATTCGCCTTTCATTAGGAAACTTTCACGTGAATTTCAACTTTTCTGGACCAAATGACTTATGCAAAGATGTTTAAATGATCACATCCTCTTTTTGCCCTTTCTTGATTATTTTCCCCTGGAAGGGGGTATGAGTTTTCATTTGAACGGACTTTAATTTCCTTTACCCAAGGATACTTTCTACCAGTTTTAATTGAAATTGGAACAGTAGTTCTGGAGAAAATGAAAATGTAACATTTGCAGTCAGACGGACAGACAGACGTCAGACAGGAGTATCAGAAAACGACATTTCAGTTATAAAGTAAGAGTCAATTAACAACTCCGTTAAATGGTTTGTTCTGTAGAGAAAATGCAGAACTTTTATGGGATTATGTAAATTCGCGGGGCTCAATTTTCGTGGATTGTCGAGGTTTTATAGCTTCTATGGGATGTAATTTTGTAAATATGATTTCTATACATTCAATTATATCTTTTAGGAATTTTGTTGTGGTTTAAAATTTTTGTGATAGGGGTCCTCGAAATTCACGAAACTGAGTTCCCGCGAAATCTAGTGATTCTTCAATATGTGAATTAAATTCACCCTAGACCTGACTCACCGATACAACCCGTGCTGCTGTTTCCATAGATACAAACACAGCTAAATCCCCCATCAATATTCCTACACTCCTCCACGGTTGAGGTACAATTGTGTTGATTGGCTGTGCATTCATTGTCGTCAAGCTCACAATTCGAACCGCCCCATCCTGACTTGCATTGACAAGTTCCGTTGATGTCAAGGCAGTCATTTGTGTTGGCCTCTATGCACGTGCATGGACTAGCACAATTTGGCCCATAAAATGTGGTGTTGCAGCCTAGCAAATTTAAATATTATATATTCAATTTATTTGAAACTTTCTTACCTCACTGGTAAATTTTGATAAAAAATATTTTGGAATCATTTCAACAGCAACAATGCATAACAAATAATGTCAAAGAATAGATAACTTTCAATGCTAAGTTGAAATACTGAAATAAAATTCCATTACGCAGAACTAACTTTGTTTCTCTTCATAGAAATATGTTCTGATCAACATTTATCAAATATATTTATAAACAGACAGTGACATAAAAGAACCAACTAAGCATAAATCTTCACTTGAAAGTATATATCAATATCTGATTTGTGCGATGTGCAGATACATATGAAGAAAAGGGAAAAATTTAAGAACAGCAGATACGTATATTCATGAGGAGCTAGCGTTTGATATAAGCGAGAGCTCGCATGAGATGTATTAACAGCATTACCGCATATACCAATAGAGATATACCCATAGAGATATACCCATGGATATATACTCATAGATATATACCCACAGAGATAAACTTAATTCACAAATATTCGATCTTTGGACTATATCCATATAATGTGACTACTCGTTCTACTTAATTCACAAATATCCGATCTTTGGACTATATCCATATATAATGTGACTAATCCTTTTACTTGATTCATAAATATCCGATCTTTGGACTATATCCATATATAATGTGACTAATCCTTTTACTTAATTCACAAATATCTGATCTTTGGACTATATCCATATAATATGACTAATCGTTTTACTTAATTCACGAATATCCGATCTTTGGACTATATCCATATATAATGTGACTAATCCTTTTACTTGATTCATAAATATCCGATCTTTGGACTATATCCATATATAATGTGACTAATCCTTTTACTTGATTCATAAATATCCGATCTTTGGACTATATTCATATAATATGACTAATCGTTTTACTTAATTCACAAATATCCGATCTTTGGACTATATCCATATATAATGTGACTAATCCTTTTACTTGATTCATAAATATCCGATCTTTGGACTATATCCATATATAATGTGACTAATCCTTTTACTTGATTCATAAATATCCGATCTTTGGACTATATCCATATATAATGTGACTAATCCTTTTACTTGATTCATAAATATCCGATCTTTTGGACTATATCCATATGATAAGACTAATCATTTTACTTATTTCACAATATTCAATCTTTATACTATATCCACATAATCAATCGAATATATGGACCCTATCTACATGTAAATTAAAAATATTGTTTTTAAAACTTCCCTTGAAATTTTATTTGAATGCCAAGGTAATTGATATACATGTACATATCTACCATTACCCCAGTGTAATGAATTAATCTTTCGATGTGTATATTCCAGCCCATACGCAAAACACTGTGTCATCAAAACACACTGATAACAATATCTGTTCATGAAATTTAGGAGGAGGTTTTCAATCTATCCAGTCGAAAGGGGAGTCATAACATGAGATCATGCTCATCTATGCACGTCATTATGCAGCTAACGTTTTTTGACAAATGTTGCTTTCTACATTTCACAGAGGGCCAGAAATAATCATTAATCAGTGGAATCTAGCCATGTATAACGTTCTTGTGAAAAGTTACTCTGTAAGTCTCACAGAGGGCTGGATAATTATAATCATTAATAATTCGAATTCATTTGTACCGTACTTGTGAATTAGGATCACTGAAATGAAATATGTCTTAAGGCGAGTATATTCATTAGTAGTAAAGAATAATAATACAAGAACAGCCGACATATGAAAATTAAAATATCCCAGTACAAAGTCTAATGAAGGTTAGAAATAAAGTTTAGTACGAACGCACTACAATATGTAAAGAAGTTAGAAAATATATACATCACTGAAAAATGAAACAATAGCCACGTGTCATCCCAGCTGATATATATGCAATATATATTGTACTATACATCCTATCACAAGCCATATACATTAGGTGGAATACTATTCAGTATGCTAAATATTATCCATAAGGCTTGGTGACCCAGAATAAAAACAAAATAAATATACGTATATATGTATATATGGATTGATATAATAATTCATTTTAATTGAGGTATCTGACACATGATGTAAGGAATTTTAGATGAATGTTACACTGCAGATTGATTGGTAACTCAATCGTAAGAATTTACACTGATAATTCACACATGCACCCATTCAACTTGATACAAATACAGAGAAAGTGTTATACTATTTACTACAAACCATTTCTTTCAAGTTATGCCTCGCTTTTAAAAATTAGAAATTCATACTTTTGTCAGATGTAACAAATCTCTCTCTCTCTCTCTCTCTCTCTCTCTCTCTCTCTCTCTCTCTCTCTCTCTCTCTATATATATATATATATATTGTGATAAACAATAGTTCGGTGCATATTTTAGGCAGGATCTTACTGGAGGGATAATCTTTGGTGTTACTATCCATGTCAAACCATGTTCATTTAATTCATATAGGATTCACGACCATATTTATCAGGTAATATGTTTCAGGTACATCTACGTGATTATTTTCTTTAAAATTATACTGGTAGATCATTTCTCTATTAATGTTGATAATACAAAATCTAGACATTCATTGATTAAACCGTTTTGGACTAATCATGCATCGGATACCTTAATTAGTTATAATGAGAAGAAATGAAAATCAAAGTATATATACTGATGCACATGGACGTCAGTGAAATCCTGGACTATAACATCTCTTAATAGTGAGTCTGTATTCTAAAATGCATATTTCATTGTGATGATATTCATTAAAGTGAATTTCGAGTAGATATCTTGTCGCCATAGATATTGTGTGAATCGGATAAACATTCATATCTTCTCAAACAAGAAATGGACTATCCAGGATTTAACAATTGTCCATTCTGACTATTTGTACATGGAACTACTTGATCATCTGGTAATATTACTGATTTGTGCGTAGAATGATAAGACGTCTATTCAGTGCTGGGAGTGTCTACATTATATACATCGGGGCTACCTCTATTCTGTGATGTTGTTGATTGAACAGTAGTACTTCCGGTACTTTGTGTTGTGGTTATAACATGTGAAGTTGAGCTTTGAGAAGTACTTTCAGTACTTTGGGTTACAATTTGTGAAGTTTCAGTAGTACTTTCAGTAGCTTCTGTTGTAGTGCTATCCGAGCTTCGGGAAGTACTTCCGGTACTTTGGGTTAGAGTTTGTGAAGTTTGAGTAGTACTCTCAGTAGCTTCTGTTGTAGTGCTCCCGGAGCTTTGGGAAGTACTTCCGGTACTTTGGGTTAGAGTTTGTGAAGTTCCAGTAGTACTTTCAGTAGCTTCTGTTGTAGTGCTCCCGGAGCTTTGGGAAGTACTTCCGGTACTTTGGGTTAGAGTTTGTGAAGTTCCAGTAGTACTTTCAGTAGCTTCTGTTGTAGAGCTATCAGAGCTTTGGGAAGTACTTCCGGTACTTTGGGTTAGAGTTTGTGAAGTTCCAGTAGTACTTTCAGTAGCTTCTGTTGTAGTGCTCCCGGAGCTTTGGGAAGTACTTCCGGTACTTTGGGTTAGAGTTTGTGAAGTTCCAGTAGTACTTTCAGTAGCTTCTGTTGTAGAGCTATCAGAGCTTTGGGAAGTACCTCCGGTACTTTGGGTTATAGTTTGTGAACTTTCAGTAGCTTCTGTCGTAGTGCTCCCGGAGCTTTGGGAAGTACTTCCGGTACTTTGGGCTACAGATTGTGAAGTTTCAGTTTGGGAAGTACTTCCGGTACTTTGGGTTATAGTTTGTGAACTTTCAGTAGCTTCTGTTGTAGTGCTATCAGAGCTTTGAGGAATTGACGTTGTTGTCTCAGCTATATTACATTATAATAAATTTGAGAACAGGAATATTAGATATATGCAGCACTATTACGGTAAAGTATTTTTTTTATTAAAGCTGTAAAGATTTTGTTTTATTAATACAAAATTCTCTGAGACATAGATCACCTACCAAAGTAACTGCACATTTTCATAATTATTGTATACATTAAAAGTTCTGCATGCAAACATATTTCTAAAGTAGACAGTTGGCTTATTATCAAACATGCATTAACTAGTATGTTAATTGATTAAATTATCACATGCATAATATTTATTAGACATATGCACTATACCCAGAGTGTTCTGTTTGGGTCAGTAGACTTTACCATATGTCATCTTTGTTAATTGTCACATAATGTTTAATTTGTTCATTGTTCAAATCGAACGTTTTGTCTCTGGGTAGTAGAAAATCAAACTATCGAAAGATCGAGGATAAATCAAATTCTACACTGCACATACTGCTTAATGTACAGCTCGAATGGAGTACATCGCTTTTCTTGACCTATAATATTCCATATAATGCTCATTTTTTAAAGTTTAATTAACAATCCATAACCTACACTAATTATGTAAGAGCTATTATTTTCAATAGCAGGACAACATTAAACTGTTGACTTCATTAACAGCACCCCAATTGTCCTCGCCTCCTGTCGAATGCACGGCAGCAAGGAGGCGTGAATTTTCTTCACATTTCCAACTTGACGCTGGCGTTATTATACTCAACAACATAAATTATAACATGCAACTTTTTCCATGTTTCCATAGAAACCAACTGAATTATACATACCTGCACAATTAACGCCATCTCCGCTAAAGCCTATCAAACAAGTGCACGTAAAACTGCCTTCCGTGTTGTTACATACAGCGTTTGTAGCACAATTGATTGGTCCAACTATGCACTCGTTCACGTCTAAATTAAAACAAAAGTAATAAAAAAATAATAATATCGTACGCGCTGATATGTTTTCATTGTGTGATAGTTGGCGAACATATTCTAAAGAACTCAGCTTCATTTTTGACAATATATAGCGCTACATTAAGACTTCCGGCATGAGGCGTCGTAGTTCCGACTCTCCTGCCATCATTTTTTGTGTTTACAATTCTACGCTCACTGCTGTCGGAATATCCGGTCTTTAAATTAGACGTACCCTAGTTATAAAGCTTAATAAGCTAATTGTTCACAAATACACTGCTATCCTTATAATTTGCAAAACATATCACAGGCAAAGCATTGGAAATGTACACACATGTATAAAGAATGAAAATAATGTACCTTCGCATAAGCCGCTGGAAATCTTCTGAAACCCTGAGTCACACTTGCAGTCATACGATCCAGGGGTGTTGGTGCAGGTTGCATTTGCTCCACATATGGTAGAGTTGATAGAACACTCGTCAATGTTCTCTGTACAATTATCGTTTGTCCATCCCGGCTTACAGTCACATGACCCGGTCTGTTTGTCACATGACTGTGAATTACTTATGTCACATGTACACGATTCGGCACAGTCTTGACCATACGTGGTACTTGAACACTCTGAAAGACAAAATTATTCACATTTTTGAAAAAATATATTAGAATTCATATAGTTCTAGAAGAGAAATCCCACCATGATTAAGTACGACAATGGTGACAAAGTGACGATTATGAACACTGGACAGACTTATATGAATAATCATAGCCCTTCTGTACTTCAGAAACCTTTTGTTTTAATTCTTATATCCATTAAATCTTTCATTCGTTATTGCGTCCCCAACCTACCCCTGAAGCCATAATTTGAACAATTGTGAATCTGCATGTTTTAAGGAAACTTTCAGAATCGTTTTGTCTGGCTTTGTGGATCTTGAGAATATTTCTAATTACTATTTTGATACAATTGCTCATTATCTGCTTTTGCAAGGTGGCATGGACCTTTAAATGAACAAACTTGGAAGATCATTGCCCAAGTATGCTTTGTACCAAGTTTTAATACACTGGTCCAGTGATTCTTGAGAAGATGAAATATGAAAAGTTTTACGACCAGACAGACAGACGAATGGATAGATGACAGAGAAAACCATAATTGAGTTTTCAGCTCAGGTGAGCTAATAATGGGATAAACATTCTTTGGTAAATTCTCAACATTGTCTATTTAATTCACATCAGTTCGGGACATGAAACATAAAAGCCAGTTTATTCGTCCTTTTAATCCCGTGGGGATCCGGGTTAGAATAGGTTCTCAGTACCCCCTTGCTTGTCGTAAAAGGCGACTAAATGGGGACGGTCCTTCGGGTGAGACCGCAAAATCCGAGGTCTCGTGTCACAGCAGGTGAGGCACAATAAAAATCCCTCCCTGCTCAATGGCCATAAGCGCCGAGCATAGGCCTAAATTTTGCAGCCTTTCACCGGCAGTGATGACGTTTCCATATGAGTGAAATATTCTCAAAAGGGACGTAAAACAATATTCAATCAATCAATCGTCCTTTTATCATCTTTACAGAATGTGGATAACCTTATAGAGTTGAATCTGCACTATATCAGGAAGCTTTCATGAAAATATCAGCTTTTCTGGCTCAGTGGTTCTTGAGAAGAAGATTTTTAAAGATTTTCCCTATATATTTGTATGTAAAACTTTGATCCCCCTTGTGGCCCCATCCGACCCCCAGGGGCCATGATTTTAACAAACTTGAATTTGCACTATGTCAGAAAGCTTTCATGTAAATATCAGCTTTTCTGGCTCAGTGGTTCTTGAGAAGAAGATTTTTAAAGATTTTTCCTATATATTTGTATGTAAAACTTTGATCCCCTATTGTGGCCCCATCCGACCCCCGGGGGACAGGATTTTAACAATTTAAAATCTGCACTATATCAGGAAGCTTTCATATAAATATCAGCTTTTATGGCTCAGTGGTTCTTGAGAAGAAGATTTTTAAAGATTTTTCCTATATATTTGAATGTAAAACTTTGATCCCCTATTGTGGCCCCATCTGACCCCCGGGGGACAGGATTTTAACAATTTAAAATCTGCACTATATCAGGAAGCTTTCATATAAATATCAGCTTTTATGGCTCAGTGGTTCTTGAGAAGAAGATTTTTAAAGATTTTTTCCTATATATTTGTATGTAAAACTTTGATCCCCTATTGTGGCTTCATCCGACCCTCGGGGGCCAGGATTTTAACAATTTAAAATCTGCACTATATCAGGAAGCTTTCATATAAATCTCAGTTTTTCTGGCTCAGTGGTTCTTGAAAAGAAGATTTTTGAAGATTTTTCATATATATTTGTATGTAAAACTTTGATCCCCTATTGTGGCCCCATCCGACCCCCGGGGCCCAGGATTTTAACAATTTAGAATCTACACTATATCAGGAAGCTTTCATATAAATCTCAGCTTTTCTGGCTCAGTGGTTCTAGAGAAGAAGATTTTTTAATGACCCTACTCTATTTTTACCTTTTCTTGATTATCTCCCCTTGGAAGGTGGCCTGGCCCTTTGTTTTAACAATTCAGAATTCCCTTTACCTAAAGATGCTTTGAGCCAACTTTGGTTGAAATTGGCCCAGTGGTTTTTGAGAAGAAGTCAAAAATGTTAAAAGTTTACAGACGGACGGACGCCGGAATACGGGTGATCAGAAAAGCTCACTTGAGCTTTTAGCTCAGGTGAGCTAAAAATCAATGAGATCTCATATCATCTTGATATCAAACAGAAATTTATTCTGTGTTTGTAATGAATTATTGAAACCTTAAGTCGATTCTTCTACGTGTTGTGTTCAACTAATAATGCGTTTTAAAATGCAAATCTATTTAAATTCCTTGAAATAATAATTTTGATGATCAACCCACCATTCCACTAATTCACTAATAATTAGCCAATTCTAAACATTGATATTTACTATTGTATATGTACTTATATCAATTTATTGTGATTATTTTTGTCCTTTTTCTATGTCATGTTTACTGCCTTGTGAAGAGAACTAATTATATCAACTTGGATTTTAAAAAAAAATTAAAACGGGAGACGATTGGTTCATATCATGTGATTGAAGATTGGTTGTACACAGACATCCATGTCCTGCGTAATTTCTGTGTCATTATGAGTCCTTTAACAGAGTCTACAATACACGGCAAGAAACTAAACCATCGTTAGGTTTCCTCCTTATGATGATCATTTATAAATACAAAATCACTATTTACAGCTTATTAAATCATTGAAAAATAAACCCATTATCCAGAATATATCCATGTGAACTCCAAATAAGACACTACGGACTAATCCACTTTTACTTCAAATTTAGATATTTTATGGAAAATAGATTAGTAATATATCGACAGGGGATGTGTACTCCTCCTAGGCACCTAATCCCACCTCTGGTATATTCAGGGGTCCGTGTTTACCTAAATCTCTATTTTGTATTGCTTATAGGAGTTATTAGATTTATCACTTTTCGTTATCTTCACCTTTCAATATTTCTATCATAAAACATTTAGAATTATTTTCTTTCTTTTTAGCAGGTAAATAAAAATAAAGCTTGCTAGAGCTGTTTTATTAAAAAAAAACTACATATCATGCATCGTAGTCATGCATTTTATATCGTATTTCACAATCACTGTAGAAACCCATCCCACCTAGGACATCGTTAGAAATAGATACACTTTTCATATATTATAAGACTATTTCAACACAAAGAATTGACATGGAATCAAACCTGCTTATTCCCCGATTGGGATATTCAAAGGTGATTCAGATATCCATATACTTTGTATGTAACGCTGCATATAGGGGGGAAATGGTATAGCAATATTTGTCATATATCACATGTTTTTGCTTTTCTCTGTTTCACTTCCTCCTTAAAGGAAGTGAACGTGAACATAATATTTGTTGCAGAGTAAACTAAAATGACCTCCTCAAACTAAATAGTGTGGCCTGAATCTAATTTTCTTGTTTCTATTACAAGATTTGATCAATTAACTACTCTCAGTTAAAGGTTTATGGAGGTCATCCGTTATTTCCCAGCATGCATCTGTGCTCTGACGTAGCTGATACACATTGTTGTTGTTGACTGGATCATTATTATACAACAGAAGAAGGTTATGGATTGAAATTAGAATTTATGGATAAGGTTTTGGAACAAAAAGAATTGAAATCAAATCTAATTACAATGCATTAAGAAAAAGAAGAAAACACTCCCACAAAATATACCCACCTCCTTCAACTCCTGAACTTACTCAGAAGCACCGTATGTTCCAATATTTCAAATCAATTAGTTTTGTTAGATTTTGAAATATTTAGAGAAAATTAAGGTGACTGCACTGCAATATAAGCGTGTAATTTTTATATTTTACAATAATCGATGTACATGGACCACAGATGAATTTTGGAGATGGAATTCACACTTTTATCATTAATTCACATTAAACATATACTTATTCAGATTCTGTATCAGAGTTTGAGGTTCAATAAATCCTTCATAGTTACAGTGCTCTTTAGAAAGTGTCTAATATCATTCCTGTAACATAATTGTTACTGAATTCTGTCACGGTATGTGTGTGTGTGTGTGTAATTGGAAATGTTTACACACAAATATCATGTGATGTTTAGATTTTAATACTTGTGAATGCAGAACGTATTTTTCATTTCCGTGCTTTTCTTCTTGTTTAACAAGTTGTTATCCAAGTCCTCTAAGACCCTTCCTCTCTGGATACATAAACACATGGATAAATTTAAGCTGAATCAATTATAACATGACTTAGACACACAGTGTCAAAATATGAGTATAGAGAACTGCACTTTATGTGTATATCTATGTAATCTGATACAAAATGTTTAAACTTTTGACACCAAAGACACTCCATGGATGTACATAGCTACAATTTCCACCAGCACACCAATCAAGGAACATTCCTTTCTCATTAAAATCAACTGCTGGTGAAGAAGTTTTATTCTAAGCAACAATTTCTTCCTCTTTAACATCAAGTTCATACTGATATCTCATATTTAATTCTCTTTCTGCTGATGAGTTTTTAACGTTGATGCTTACAATGTGCCAAAAATACACAATGTGTCCTACTGACGTCAGCATCAGTGCTGCCCTCTAGTGGATGCTAAGAGATAATCCAGCAGGGAGGTAAAAAAAATTATTATGACAATTCCCAAGGATTGAAAAGATTAGTTAATCTTTATGAAATATCTCCCTACTGGGGATAGCTGCATCCTAATGATTTTCAGAATTCATTATATACATGAAAATGACAAATTAAAACCCTTAGTCACATTTTCATGTTTACTTCCTTTAAACAAAAACTAAGTCCATTTAAGTTTGTTATCAGCGAAAACAGATACTGCGAAACCTGTGTAATCCGACTTGATCTGGGTGATATATTTTGTGTCATATAAGGTAGGTCAGATTGTACAATGTGAAATGCAAAAGAATTGTATATGAAAATAGACTCATGGTATTCAATGAAACCAAATACACAGGTTTAGAAGTAGACAAGTTTCTTTGTAACAGTTTAAGATTTTCCACATACCGATACACTGTCCACCACCAAGGGAGTAACCCGGATTGCATATACAGGAGTAGGAACCATTGGTGTTTGAACAGTTGGAGTTGCTCGGACACAGCGATGTATTCTGACACTCGTTTATATCATCAGTACACGTGGATCCCTCCCACCCTGTCTTACACGTACAGTTTCCAGATACTGGGTCACAAGAAGCAGTGTTCTGGACGTCACATGTACAGTTTTCGGCACAACCTAATCCATACGTTCCATATTCACACACTGAAAAAGAATAAGCCATTAATGTCTATGAAAAAATATATCATGGCTAATGTTTGACCTAAATTATATTTTGTTTGTCTAGCTTTATCTACATGTATTATGCTCTGGTGGGATTTTTGCGTTCTTACCAACACAAGTTCTCTGGTCCACGCCCAGTTTCTTCCCTTCAGCGCATGAACAAGTGTAACCGGGTCCAGAATCCCTTTCGGTACAAGTTTCACCACATGGATTCGTTGAACATTCATTTATATCTGCAGATATAAATTGTAATCATGCTATAATTGTTCATTCACATCTGCAATGCAATTACAATTTCTGTTAAAATTAGAGCAGAAGGTTTCCTATGTACATATGTATTTTTGTTTGTGTGTGTGACAACAATCCTCTCTTTCTCTCCCTCCCTCCCTCCTCTATATCCCTCTCTTTGTATATATATATATATATATATATATATATATATATATATATATATATAATCTTCGACGTCGGAAACCTAAATAATTCATTGTGTATTGTTCTTCATTGAATCGTTTTAATGTCTGATATAACTTGTATAGGAACATAATTGTAGCTCCGATATTTGCAGCCCTTCATCTACAATTTTAAAGTCTCCATATCAGTGAACAAACTTGAGCAGGACGTTAAAAACTATACAACCAACCAGGAGAAGCTATCTGTTTCAATAGAATGTATATAGCTACATGTTTCATAAGAAGCAGTTGAAATTATGAATGAGATATTGTACATATACAACCAACACAACGAACGTACGAAATACCATATATTAAGCGAACGTATAATCAGATGAAATAACAAATACCGTACAAGTCTACCTTGAAGGGATGGTGTTGAAAGTACTTGAAGCAAAATTGGAGCACAACGCACCAGAATATTAATTATTGAAAAATACCATCACATGTCGTTCCATCTGTTTCATTCAGTTTAAATCCAGGTTTGCAGAAACAATATTCCGACCCATCTGTATTCACTCCACAATTTTCTGAGCAATTGAAAGTAACGTTTTCGCATTCGGATTTGCCTGTCAAACAGAAAACGGAAATTATACAAGAAATACTGGTCATGTGGAGTTATTACACAACCTCAGCTGTCTTAGATAAGCATTACTCTGTATGTTAATTATCAAAATATAAGGCCTAGGTAAATTTATGTCGTCAATAGATGAAATCATCTATAAAATGATAATTTTGTTTTATATCTTGCAAATTGCCTCTTAAAGTAACGCCCTTAATGTCAGTTTCATTGACTGCACGCTGCAATGTTATAAAACGAGGAAGACCAGAAATGATTGCTGAAATATCAATAAATGTATAGATACGTAGATCATAGTTACAGTGGACAATGTATTAATTGTTACTACGAATGCGTAGTTTACACTTGGTTCACTTTACCATAACAGGTCACCCTTGTTGTCGTGTTCAGGAGGAATCCCGGGTTACAGGAACACTTATAGCTGCCTACTGTGTTGGCACAGGCTTGATCACAGGGACTGACAGGGGCAGAGCACTCGTTATAATCATCGCACTGTGACGTTCCATTCAAGATAAATCCAGCATTACAGCTGCAGGAGTAACTACCAGGAGAGTTCTTACAGACTTGGCTACATGGATTGGTGCCTTTGCATTCATCGATATCTGAAACACAATTTTCATATTTCTGGATAATCTTACTCAATACATACGATACATCATCTGTGAGTGGCAAAAGAGACCGAAATGTCATTTAAGGGATTGTTGTGACCGTACACGGATGTTACAATTATAATAAAAGTGCCTTTACACAGGTTACACAGGATAAAATTATTCCACTCAGTAGATTTAAAATTTACTGAAAGAGCTCTCATTAAGAAATAATTGAATCACTCTTTCATTTGACAGAAATACACAGTCTCATACTGTGAAAGGAATAAAAAAAATATCAAACATCTGTTAAGTGTAACTGTTTCATGCTAGACTTTGACTTGACCACTTCAGCATGTTCGTTATATATCAATGTTATTGCTCATTTTAAATTATTTTTAATCGGCGAATGGAATGCTTGTTGATTCCAAAAGTAATAAGAGGTGTGGTAATAGGGAACATATTTTTCCAGTTGACCAACGATCAGGTAAAGGGAAGTCACTCAATTCGTGTGTAAACATTTTAGAATATCCGCCTTTGCAGTTCCCACTGCAGTTCATCCACATGGGACAAATTGCAAGGCATTTGCAATACTTACAAATTTGATTTTTCTATATATTATTGACAAGTTAATACTTTTTCCTTATATGATCTTTGTTGTAGTTTCCTGACGCAAATCTGAAACATTAAGTTTCAAAACATTGTATACAAACCTTCACACGTCCCCGGGGAGGTTGCGTTATATCCCAGGGCACATCTACACTCGTATGATCCCGGCTTGTTTTTGCACAACTGGTTAGCACCTGTGCATGGATTTCTGGTTTCGCATTCGTTGATATCCGAATCACATTTCTGCCCCACCCATCCATCCAGACATATACAACCTCTCACTTTATCACATCTTTCAGCACCAGAACCACAGTTACATGGCGTTTTACAGTCCACACCATACGTGAAACCACCGCATTCTGTCAAAACATGGAAGCTAAACCATTACTTCTTCTTTGTACATTTCATTCATAGATCTTTCTAGGTTACCAACAGTTAACATTTGTTAAACTCCAATGTGTATGTATTAATTATCATGATGCCTATGCATATCAACTGGTTCAATACGCGAGAACATGTTCTGTGTATGATCAATTTCTAAATCGAGACAGGTTACTTGCAAATACGTTGATATTACGAGGGTTTAAAAGATATCGTTTAAAGTCAGCACATTTTATGGCCATTACAATAATCCCATTTGCAAATACAAGCTATTATTGGGTTCATTGCTGTATGATGAAAAAGTGAAGATAGCGCATGGTGATCGATCTCACAACTCATATAAGGAATACAAAGTAAGAGTTGGGCAACCACTGACCCCTGATGTGAGTCATACCAATTACAAGACTGCTCTTTACAAAATGATTTTGACTACGGATTACTCCGTTAACCTGATCAAGATATAGGACATACGACAGGTATGACTGGTCATCATTACTGCTTACTTGTTTTAGGTACCCGATCCCATCTCTGGTATGTCCGGGGTCGTTGCTTGCCCTTCTCTTAATTATGTATCCTTTATATGTTTTATAAAATTGATTCCTGTGTATTATCTTCATTTGTTCATTGATAAGATTTACACTGCGTTGTTATCATTAGCTCGCTATTTTCAAAATGGAAATACTAATATGCCTTACTTTCATCATTTTACTTCGCTGTTTCCATGTGTATCCCAGAGCAATGAAATTATGAAGTGCACTAAACATAATTTACATGTACTTCCCAGCAGGAAAGAATGAGGATTAGCTTCCCACGAAATTGCATATTAATGAAATACCGTATCATTTAACGATTCCGCGAAAAGGTATGAAACTACAGTAATATGCTATTTTACCATGTCCAATCATTTTCATTTACCTTCACACGTTCTTCCGTCGTTTTGCAAGGAATACCCCTCTGGACATGAACAGTTATATGACCCATCGATGTTTACACATTCGCCTTTAAAGGAACATTTATTCAGAGTGTCGTTGTTGCACTCATTGATATCTACAAACATGAAAGTGAATTTTAATTTGGTATGTAGCGCTAACGTACACTGAGATTTACATACATTTACTTTCTTTTTTTCAGACCATACAAAATCATACCGACACAAGTCCTCTTATCGTGCGCTTGAAGTTGGTATCCAGCACGACAGAAACAGTATCCAATACTTTTATTGGTGCTGTCCTGCTTACAGCCATATTCACAATTCAGATCCGGGTAGAGGGAACAGATATCCCGAACTGTAACATACCCCAGTTAAAAAAATCAGAGAAATTATGTATGATACGTTTTATAAGTTTGTGCATTTCTTTACGTTCACTTTTACATTTATATTATCAAGATAGGGTTATGCGAAAATACGTTCGTTTTAATACCTTCTATACAAGTCTTTCTGTCATTGCCCAAAGTGTAACCAAATTCACATTCACAGTTAAACCCTCCATCTACGTTTTGGCAGTTCTGATTGCAGCCGTCACTCCCGACCTCGCATTCGTCGATATCTTTAATGGAGAAGAACATATTAGTCGTCTTCAGAAACAATTAATTTTTTCAAGACTAAAAAAAATATTTGTTACTTAAAGTTCGAAACTCCCATATTGTGTGTCGGATTTTAGATACCACTAACCTGTGCATTCATATGGATTATTACCAAGCTGCTTATATCCGGATTTACATGTACAGCTGTAGCTGCCATTGTTATTGGTGCATGTCGTAGTCTCGGACGAACAGTTGTTAGAACCAACATTAGCACATTCGTCGATGTCTAATATGAAATACATGAGTGACATAATGACTATCAAAACATTCAATCAATCATCAATCCGAAAACTTCAATAGAATACTTATATGATGAAATAAATATCAACAACATTCAATCATTCATAAATCAGAAGAACGGCATTAACATAATCAAATTCATTCTTTTATCATGCAGAAACATATTCAGACTTTGGAATCATTAACTTTCACGAGAGTGTAAGTGGTTTTTTCGTAGCATTGAATAGCATACCCATGAGTTCAACCTAGCCCCAAACTAATAAAAAAAATCTTCAAACGTGGTACTAAATTATCCATATTTTACTCTTATCACTAATATTTAGATTATGGAATGATTTAACACTTTTCAGAAGTTGTTGACTGATTTTATGGATTTCAGTATTTGTTAAACTCACCAACACAGTCATTGTTCACTTTGGTATATCCAGCTCTACAGTTGCAGGTGTAAGATCCTTCCAAATTTTTACAGATTCTGTCATCGCCACAAATGTTTGGATCATCGGTGCATTCGTTCACATCCTGTCCACAGTTACTTCCGGTCCAGCCGGTTTTACAAATACAACCTATTACTCTGTTGCACCTATCCATTCCTTTGCCACATCTACACGTTTGTTTGCAATCTACACCATAATTTGGGGTTTCGCACTCTGAAACAACAACAATGATAACGTCATTAAGAGAGAGAGAGAGAGAGAGAGAGAGAGAGAGAGAGAGAGAGAGAGAGAGAGAGAGAGAGATGTCATTGACGACATATTGATATTGTGAAATCATTAAATCTGTGAACATTAGCGAGATGTTACCTGAACATGTTGTTTTATCTGCATTCAATGAATAACCGGCATAGCAGGAACAAGTGTAGGAGCCGACGGAATTCTGACAGTTCTGTGAGCACACCCCTCCTATCTTACACTCATCTATATCTAAATAAGATAATGATAGACGTACAGGCCCTTTGGTCGAAACTAATACATACTCTTTATATACATGGTCATTGCTCGATAATAAAGGTTTTTTTTATGGCGTTGACTGACACTACAGATCGTTATAAGTTGATGTTAACTGGCATGAGAAACTTTTATTTGATACCGTAGATTGATATAGTAAGCTTTTATATAAAGAAGTTTATCTTTATTTAATGATATTTTCTGACGTAGCAGACCTTGATTAAATTATACTGATTAACACGGCGTAATGTTGTTTATTAACATTGATTGATACGACAGGTCGTTTACTTTTTGTAGCGGTGGTGTTGTGGTATTTTCTTTAAATATAACGATGAAGTTCACGGTGCTGTTTTCTAAAGGCATTTGACTAATACTCAAAACAAATTATACAAAGATTAGGACGTGTTTAGCCACTTGACCTTTGACAATACATCAAAGTGAGATCAACGAATGGAAAGGGTTATATGATCATCATCACCTGAATGTTTCGCATTCGTATTCAAAATCATTTTGTGCATGCATGCATTTTGTTGGTGTAGCCATCCTCACATTATACACATTCCTTAAGTTCACTTCATAATACAGTTACCTGTACAGTTTTTTGCATTCTCCAAGGTGTACCCAGTCCTGCAGATGCAAACCTTTGTCGATCCATCGTGTTCGCAGGTATATTCACAATTTAGTCCTGAACAATTATCACTTCCTGCAAAGAAACCAGAATATTTTCTAATTCAAAACCAATATATAAATTCGTTGTACTTAAGAACAGTGATTTATACATTAATGACGAATTAGTTCCAAACACGAATCCCAAACCTTGCGCGGCAACATTCATTACCTGTTGAATTACATGTTTTATTGTCGCTGAATAACGTGAAACCAGCCACACAAGAGCAGTTGAAAGATCCAGGGGTGTTCTCGCATTTCTGTTCACATCCAGAAGTGCTCTCTGTGCACTCATCAATGTCTGGAGAAAAGAAAGGTTTCGGTTGTCAAATATTGTCAAAACATTATTTGATCTGAAATTATGATTCAAACATTACTTACCTTGACAGTTGCTTCCTATTTTCCTATAGCCAGGTTTACAGTTACATCTAAAACTTCCCTCTGTATTTTCACAGTCTTCTGTCTTCATATCGCAGTTAGCTGTTGTACTATTACATTCATCAATATCTGTCAGCGAAACCATCAAACATTTTTTAAATGAAATTATTATTAGATATTCTAGTCGCACATTAAAAAAATATAAACAAATAACATTGTTGATTTTCATGTATATCTTTATTAATAAATTAAAATTTCGAGGATTTTATATCATCAAACCACAGCGAAGTTTGTACTCTAAAATTTTACATTTGTAAACAAAACACCTTTATAAATCATTCCGGAATAAAAACACAATGCTACAAAATTATTGAGAGCTTGTATCACTCTTTCGGCAATGAAATCATAATTCATATAAGGAGCTCTAACTAGCCATTAAATAAAATTTCGGTGTAATGAGCCACCTTAAGCATATCATGTTTAATTGTTGTGCAAAAATAATAAATACAGAACGCTGAAAAAAATAATTTTAGATTGTGCCAATTGGCTCTATGAAAAGGTGAAGATAAATAACAGTGATCAATACATTACAATGCACTACAATGTTGAAACTTTATTGTGTACCTTCACATTTGTTCTCAGTTTTGTAGAAACCAAATGGACAGTCGGAACAATTATATCCTCGATCAAACAGTACTTCCTCTGCAGGGCTCAAGTCTGTGCAATTTGTACCAACGATACAGGGGTTCTGTTCACAACCATCAGTGTCAATCTCACAGTTCAATCCTGTATACAAACTTCTGTGTTACTTTTAACATACTCAAACTAGAACGTTTATTTGTTAACATACGAGGGTTGTTCGACATGTAAGGTGTATTGTACGATATCTCAAAAGCATTCGACGCAAATAGTGAAATGAACATTACATGCCTTCAAAGTATTCTCCGCGGTTTGAAATACATAATCCAATCAATACTGAAATGCGTCACGGTACGCTGATTTAGGTATATCTCTGATGCACTGACTAATGGCTGCGCCAAGGACTTGTTGGAACTTGTAACGACGACCAGATAAGAACTTTTATATTTTGGGAAAAGGAAGTCGCATGGGGCTAGATCTGGAGAGTATGATGGGTGTGGCAACACGGTAACCTTCTCCGACTTCAAAAATTGCTTCACAAGCTCAGATGTATGTGATGGAGCATTACCATGAAGTAGACGAACATGTCTAAATCCTGACACAGAGTGTCGTTTATGATAATATTTCGTGAGCGTTTTTAGTATACAATCTCGGCAATACCGACCTGCAACACTTTTGCCCTTCGGCACCGGAATTTGTACGCCTATACCATCACATGAGAAAAATATGCAATAAAGAACCATCTTTGTGTTTATGGTTCTTTAGGCAACTACAGGCCTTCTACCGTGTTTAGTTAGCCATATTTTGTTTCCAATTTTTCTTACTGGTTCGAAATAGTGAACCTATGTTTCGTCATTAGTAACAATGTTTGCAAATTGTCTTTGATTGAATTTGGAAAACATTTTGAGCAACTGCTTAGCGGTTTGTATTCGTAACCGTTTTTGGTCATCTGTCAATGTATGCGGTATCCATCTGGCAGAAATCTTTCGTACTTTCAAAATACGCTTCAAAATGAAATGCACCCGGGATAGCGATATGCCAACAGCTCCGGCAATACCACGAATTGTGTATCTGCCATCACTTTAAACTATTTCCCTGACTTTTGAGACATTTGCCTTGCCTATTACAGCCACTGGTCGGTCAGATTTTGTTGCATCTTTGACGGACTCTGTGTTAGTCAGAAATTTCTTTCTCCACCTACGAACTGTCTCATAAGATACCTTATCAGACCTAAAAGCTTCCCCCCAATTCAGTAAAAATCTGCAGTACCGAATGACCGAGTTTTGTGCGGTTTTTTTTTATATAAGCTCTAATTTCTTCAATATTCTCAACCCGCTTCCCAACCATTTTAAAACAGTGGTCAACGACTGGCTCTATTAAAATGACTATAAGTTTAAAACTATGTGGAGCTGAAGACTCGTCTTTTTATCGTTGGAAAGGTATTGAATAGAGCTATGCATGGGTATCATCATCTACGACGCGTTATCAAACTGTGGTACAATACACATTAGATATTGAACAGCCCTCGTAATTCAATACTGCATCGAACAGTTTTAAATTAATATGAATAGCTGATTACCGGAATATCCTGTGTTACAGTCGCATTCCGCGTAACTAAACATATCACTTCCGGAACTTCGTGTATTGTTATAGTTACATATTCCATTAGTACTGCATCCGGAGCACATGACAATAGCGACATCTACCGGCGCAGCCTGTTCTCCTTTGTCATCCACCACAGTTACACTGTAAACCAAATCCATTTTATAATGACGTAATTAGAACCACTTTGTTGAAAATTAACATTTCTTTCAAATGAAATAATTAGTATAATGACGTTACCTAATGTTGGCAACATTTTCGTCTTGTGGCGTCCATGTTGCAATGCCAGTTGTAT
The DNA here is from genome assembly GCF_947568905.1 of Ostrea edulis. Classification (NCBI taxonomy): domain Eukaryota; kingdom Metazoa; phylum Mollusca; class Bivalvia; order Ostreida; family Ostreidae; genus Ostrea; species Ostrea edulis. The sequence continues at coordinate 49,536,228 of NC_079169.1, read as the reverse complement.
TGTTGAAACTGAAGCCTGGGGGTTCTTGAAGTATTTCATAAGTAAAAGTACCATCGTCTGAAGCATTAAAGGCAATTTGAACAGGTTTGTTCACTTCTACATTAATCCGCGTGTCCCCTTCAATTTCTGGAATGGAGTTATCTGAAAGAGAAAACAGAAGATACTATTCATTGTAAAAATACCCTTTGCAAAAGACGAACTCATCTGTTCAGTAAATGTAAATATCAAGGCAGGTAAAACTCTGACCTAGACTAGCGGTGTCAGCTGTCGACTCATCTGCCTCAGCTCCTGATGACTGGGCTAGGGAACGATCCTCAGTGGCAAGGAAATCAAAAATGCATGCTTGTGTAGCGCTAGCTCCTCCACATACCTCCCGTGATTGATTAACTTTGTCTTCTGGGAATTCATCTATATAGAGCGGCACGAAATCTGGGTGCGAGTAATCGTTATGGGATAAGCCAATGTCATAGTGGAATAAGGACGTGGTACTGTTGATTGACCCTGAAGTTGTTTGAAATGTTAAATTAACGCTCAATCTTACCTTATGCTATGACTGGTTGCTAATGATCTTGTGGTAGAAATACAGACTTAAATAGTACATCATACTGGTAAAAATACAAATTGCCACTTCGTCAAAATTATTTTCTTTGACGACAATCTTAAAAACATTAAAACCTATTCTAGTTTCCCTTAACCTGAGGGCAATCTGAATATAGTTCATCAGATATTTAACAAACGCATTAGTATTTGCTGACTACATCTTTATCAATTGCTTCATCAAATAGCTCCAGAGAGTACGGAATATCCGTATCGTTACCACTAGACCCTGGTCATAACGTTAAACAATGCTTATATTCGTGCATAAACAGTGTTGTATGTGCTGGCAATTTGTTATATAAGGTCAAACGATTCATGGAATATACGTAACACCGGGATGTAAAAATTGTTCCCAATTGTGTAACTGGCAATGTAAGGCAACAGTATTGTGTACTAAGCAGTGTTTGTGCTATTTTGTAAGATATATATGAATATAGTACTGGTTACGCCGAGATAAACATGGTATAACTGGAACCATACATGTAAGTAAAACTGTAGGATTACTACTACATATAAGTCCTTGTGATTTGCCAATACCTGAGGGTAAGTGATAATAAACAGAAAACCAAATTCATGACAATCCAGAAAATAAAAGACCTATGATTACATTCTCTTTGTCCATTTAGTCAATGTGTCTTGATCGGCATTTTATTCCTTAAAGTCTTTATATCTCAAAATCATATCAGAAGACCAAAGTGAAGCATGAAAAAGCAAGAAAATACAATAATTCTAGCATGAATATCAGCATTTTTGATTCAATATCTATGATTGTATATCATGCCAGTTATTTTACCACAACTCACAAAGTTGTCCAAAGTTGTTATATATGCCGCGTTCCGTATTAACATCACTTCCATTCAATGTAGTTCCGTTTGGAAGAACAAAGTCGTTTGTGGAGTTTCCGTCGAAATTCCCCATTAATCCGGTGACCTCTCCCCTATACTTCTCATCTACCATAGTCTCCAAAGCCAGGAACCGCACGCCTAAACTTATCTTAACTGTTATCTCTGTTTCAGAAAAACAAAATGTTCAGTTGAAAATCCAATTTGTAAATTCATAGATAAAAAATACTTCAATGGTAAAGAAAATCTCAGGGTTTCTCTGAAAAGTGTTATATCAATAAAAATAAGAATTTTGTTAAAATCCTACTGATCTTATACTTTTCTGGCCTGTTCATACAAAATACCATACAACCGTTTTAGACGGGACACAGATCTGGCGGATTGGGGTCTACAGGGTATATCATTAAGTTTGGTGGATAAAAGTTTAATGAAACCGTTTTCATTTATTTATTCAATGAATATGTAAACTGGTTTACGATTTTTATTTTGGTGATCTTAAGCAATCGGTGAATCGCCGAAATAGTCCAAAATTATATACCCACAAAAACATCCGGCTAAATGGTATAGTTTTTTTTTTCAGTTACATTGCCTATTCATACAATGTATGATATTTTCTGACAATTATATTACTTTTTCATACAAAATATAACATTTTCGGCATTTCTTTGCAGTTCTCTCGCTTGTTCCTACATTATAATTGTAATTTTTTGGCAGTTACGTAGCTTCATCATGCAATGTGTAACATGTGCGGATAGTTCATACAATATATAACACTTAAGGCAGTTCTATAACTTACCGCTTTTAACGAATGATGCAACAATGGTTGCATTTTCTTTTGATATCACCATGTTCACAGTTCTCCGAACAAAATCCGGGTTCTCCTCAAATGCTGTTGTTAAATCACGTCCATCCCCACGCACATACATCTCTAATTATAGAATAAATTATATCAGTCGAATGAAAAGGTGAAAATAACGAAGAGTGATCACTCTCATAACTCATAACAAATATAGTATTATCAAGAGTTGGGCAAACACGGAGCCTGGATATACCAAAGGACGGATCTGGTACATAGGAGGAGTAAGCATTCCCTGTTGACCAGTCACAACCACCGTGAGCTCTATATTTTAACCAGGTAAGAGAAGTAATCCGTAGTGAAAATCAGTGTGTAAAAAACGGATTTACAATTGCAAATATTTATCAGTTTCTCCCCTATTTGAAACGTAGGTGGCGCAAGATTCGTTTACGTCCTTTTTGACTTCCGGTGTACATAAGATGTATGAGAGATTGTAAGGTTTTTGTTGTGCAAACAAGGAGCAGGGGTAGAATTCCCGAGAAATGAAGCTTTTAAAAAAACAATTGGTTCATTGTCATCAAATGTGACAGCGACAACGATCGTTTGATGTTCCACTCAGCGTCGTGTGCTAGAAACACCAGTCTTCAGTTCAGCCCGACTTCACAGATATCAGGTGACGACTTTGTTGCAGAAAGTATTTACGGTGGGTTAAACATTTGCTCTGTAGATCGTAATATTCTGCATTAATGTTTTATGCTGAAATTGCATCGATCCTTAGTGATACAGTCATCAATGATCTTATCATTCTATGACTCTCACCCACCCACCCACCCTTTATAGACTAGATCTATAATCGAACAGGGGAAATTTGAGTCATCAATATATAATCGAAGTATGGTACAACAATATATTTAAGATGTCATCTAAAAATTAATTTTAGAGTTAACCAAGGTCGTCAAAATATGATTGAACGCGATTGCTAACAGCCCCAACCCCTCCACCGTCACTCGGTACGACGACGCGACTGCAATGAAGGGGTGGCTACAATCAGACTGTAGCTGTAAGGCAGTGAATATTTCTAGGTCTTGTTTTCGTTTTTGATGACTGGATTGTAAATTAATTTCAACACTTTGCTTTCATTGTTAATTTGTTATAATTCAAAAAGTACTGTAAAATATTGTTTGAATTTCAGGGGAAACGAGTCTGGATTATTCAATACGTATGAAATTAATCAAAATATGCAATGGAATTGTAAAACTTTCATAACTTATCAAAGTTTGCATTATCATGGTTATTTTGTTATGTCATGTTGATCAACTGACCCACGGAAGTACAGTCCAATACGTCAAAGAAATGAATACTTGTCCTAGCCTATTTTAACTGTTGACGCAAACGAGAAGAAAAATGCATCTCAAGAGATTAAGATCTTTCTCAAATTTTTAGAAATAAAGTTTGAATCATATCTACTTTTATCAAAATTAAATGCAAATTCATAAAGCTATAAATTTATCCAAGTGAAGTAAATACAAATTCCACTGTCATATATACAATCTTGTGTTTATAATAAAAGCCATACATATCGATGACGTTTTGTCTATTATCAATGATAGCTTTAATTCATATGTCGATTTGATATATCCCTGTGAGCTCGAAATAAAGGACACCACATAGTCGTCCACTTCTGCTTCATACTTAGATATTTTATTGAAAGTAGACATTAACGGCAAACTAACAACTCAACTGTATGACAAACGGGATGATTTCAGCTTCTCCATCGTCAACTTCCCACATTTATGTAGCAATATTCCATTATCACCTGCATATGGTGTTTATATATCTCAACTGATTCGATATGCAAGAGTTTGTTCTGGGTATAGTCAGTTTTTAAATCGAGGTAAGCTACTGACAAACAAGTTGATGGTACAGGGATTTCAACAGTCTCGATTGAAGTCAGCATTTCGCAAATTCTATGGTCGTTATAACGATCTAGTTCGTTAATACAACCTCGCATTGGGTCAAATGCTGTCTGACGTGTTTCATACCGATTGTTAAGCCGTTCTTGGCACGCTGATTTTGACAGCGGATAACTCCGTTTACCTGATCAGGATATGGGGCTCACGGCGGGTGTGACCGGTCAACAGGGGATGCTTACTCCTCCTAGGCACCTGATCCCACCTCTGGTGTGTCCAGGGGTCCGTGTTTGCCCAACTATCTATTTTGTATTGCTTGTAGGAGTTATGCGATTGATCACTGTTCGTTATCTTCACCTTACATAGGCCTATTGTTCATTGTGGTTTTTATTTTTAAAAATCATTGCATTACATTTTTCAATATTCACTTGTAACTTCGATTAAAATCTGAAGTATGAACATTCAAATCGACCTTCAAATTGAAAAGTATACTACATTTGTTAAGTGGTGTATTCTAGTATTAAATCATTCATATCATGAACTGTCATGGTACATATAAGCATGATAAATCGTTATACATGAAAGCAAACACGGGTCAAATTATGTAGGCCTACATCAGTTTCCTGCAACACCATGGACAAACGTCATTTGGATACAACCATTCCTACGCAGGATATAGTCGTTCTTTTAACGCAGAGTACATATATGGATGGAGACGTGAATTTAGAAGTTGAAAGAAAGCTTGAACTTCCGTCTTAAACTTGCAATCCAAATTGTAATATTCAATTAAAATGTAGAAACTCGAAATCTTGAATCATTATTGTACAGCTAGCATATGGGGTAGTAAAATTTATTTGACCTGCCAATTTCTATGCTCTCGCTTGCCCTATGCACTAATAAAAAAGTTAATCGCAAGGACTGTTTGCCCACCGTGACGTCATCACGTAAGTGATATAAGTTAAAACACGCAAATAAACTGTTAAATGTGAAGTTAATGGTTATGATATATGTACTCTACATACATGTATACCTTCTCCATCGTGAATTTTATTTTATAAAGAGAAGTTATACATATACATTCACTATTACTACATATTTTAACAGCTTAATAATGGAAATTCAGAGATATTAGAGCATATTCGAGCTTAGTCTAAGAATACGCCGATTTATCTAGGGGATAATTCATTGTCTGATTAAAGGCGCTTTCCGGAATATTTAGTGCCTAGCATATTTGGCTCTAAATAATCCCTGCCGCATATAAATAACCTCAGTGGCGTCATATCCTCCTTTCTATTCTAGCAGCCGATCAAATGGGTAGGTTGTATATTTGAGACATCTTAATGTTTAAAAACCTACCCTCCCTCCGCTTCATATTCTGTTTTAAGGTCGCAAACTTGTATTCTGCTTGCTTTATTGTATCTTCAGGGAATACCAATATGCTTGAACACAACTCAGAACGAAAAGTCGCGGTGCATCCAAGGACAGATATTACTAGGGATGCTGCTATGACCAGATGGGCATTCTCGTCAAACCCCACCTCAAATGGATCAATTTTGTGATTTAAAACTTGTATATTTGCTGTTGCGCAAATAGCGCATTTTCACCTATCTTTTAAACATGGATATTTTGACTTTCAACCAACATGTGTATTGGACATTTATGGCCATCGGATATTGGCCCATTGAACTGAACATTGAACATTTATATTGGTGGGATATTGACCCATTGGACATTTATATTGATGGGATATTGGCCCATTGATCAATCATATTGCATTTATGTGACATTGTTAATGGGATATTGGCCCATTGTACATTTCCGTTGTGCCTGGCGTTGTGCATTTGAGAACTCGCTTTACCCAGTGCACAATCTAGCCCACTTGGGGTCGCCACTTGTGTGTACATTGTTGGGGGGCGACCCGGCGGCCGCCCCCATATACTTATTGTCCAATTGAATTCACCGCGACCAATTACGCCAAACACAAATAAATTTTTCAAGTAAATATGTGTCTTTGTCTTCTATTACATCTGAGATAAATGGATATATTTAATAATTGATATTCTTAATCCTAGATCGAGAGGGGGCGTTGGTATTGGTTCCGCATCTTATTGTTTTCAACATATGCAATTCAACAGCTTATAAAGAATTATGATGTATTGTATATTACATATTCAACCTAAACTACTGTTTAAGCATGTAAACTTAATTGCGAAGTAGTTTATTTTGAAAAACGTTCAATGTGTATTGAATGTCTTTATTTAATCGATATGACAGAGAAAATTCGGTTGCAGCTGAAACTCTCAACGTGCTCTCCTTCCCGCCTAGAGAGTTGTGCATTGCGTTTTCTAAGTTCGTCTCTAAGCGCAGTGAGGTCCTATGAATCGTAATCCCCCTTCGTTACTAAATATTAAACATCTTTCTAATCTAAACGTCTCCGTCCGACGCTCTCTTAAACTTGAGGCTAGAAACGCCTTGGACGTTAACGGATCGTGCGCCACCTGTAATCAAGGGCGAGTAATTTGAAGTTTTATTTGCCATTGCCATGGAACATATTAAACAGTATTTGACTCAATGACAAGTAGTATAGGCGAGATCATTTTAACCAAAAGGTGAAGATAACCAACAGTGATTAATCCCCTACCTCTTATAAGGAATACAAAATAAAAGTTGGGCAAACACGTACCCTGGGTATACCAGAGGCGGGATCAGGTGCATAGGAGAAATAAACATCCCCTGTTGGCCGATCACATCCGATGTGAGCCCTATCAATTGATCAGGAAAACGGAGTAATCCATAGTCGGAATTAGTGTGTCAAGAGCAGCCTAACAGTTAGTTTTAAACATAACACAGCATTTGACATAATGACAAGTTGTATTGCCAAATTAGATCGTTACAACGACTATATGATTCGCAAAATGATGACTTTAAACAAGGCTTTCAAACCACTGTAACATCATTTTTGTCAGTAACTTCTCTCGCCTTAAAAACTTAATCCGAACAAGCTCTTGAGTATCGAATCAGTGTTGAGATATAAACAACATATATAATGAAATATTGCTATATTAATATGGGAAGTTAATGATGAATGGATAATCTGAAGTTATCCCGTTTGTCATAAAATTGAGTTGCCATTAACATCTACATTCAATAGAATATCTACGTACGAAGCCGATATGGAAGACTGGTGTCTTATTTCGATTACACTGGTATACGATAGAAAATTGTTAATAGATAAAATGGCGTTGATAAATCTATAAATTTTTCATCTCGTGTAAAAAAAAAATTCAAATAAATTCTGCCTCATCAGAAGATAAAAACATGTCAGCTAACAAAGGAGCACAATCCGTGCTGATTGGGAATTTCGACAATATATTGTCAATAATGAATTTCAGCATCTTTTCGAAATTGACTTCTGAGTACCTGTGCGTAGTATCAGAGTGTTGTTTAATAAAGTATTTTTTGAATGAGGGAACAGTAGATATGAATATTACCGTTTTCAATTTTTGTTCAAGAACGTCAAAAAGTCTAGTCTTTGATTGATAATGAGGAATGGTCGTGTAAGGTGTTTAAAAGTCATATTTAATGTTGATGATTTGAGAACAGTTTTGTGATTTCAAATTTACTAAAAGTCCTTTCGAATTTTTTTAGAATCCACAATTGATTTACACCACCTCTGGTATATGTTGTGGTACAATGTGTTTGAAGTTTCTCCTTCGCAGGTGTTAATATTTTCGTGGGGAAAAAATATCAACTTTGAAAAACCAAAGAATAGCAATGTAGAAAATTCAGAGAGATAGTAATAACTATATCATCATTAGCAACACGGGAGTTGTCAAATTTTAGTTATCCATAATCAGTATCATTGTTGCTTATAGCCGGCTTTTAAATAGATTGAACTTCAAATCTGCAACGCCTACCACCAAACGTTCATTCAGGGCGAACTTATCGATTTCATTCACGCCGCAGTCAACAATAATTCCTCCTAAGCATCTGATCCCACCTCTGATATGTCGATGGCGTCGGTGTTTACACAACTCTTTATTTTCTATTCCTTATAGGAGTTCCGAGATTGATCAACGTTCCTTATCTCCACCTTTCATATTTCTGTTTCCTATAGAGAAACCCTAAATTCGGACCGATAGTAAAACTGAAGATATTTGAATTAGTTCAGTTTTGTAAAATACATTTATAAGCGTTTGGAAGCTAACAATTTCCACAAAACTTAAATCGAGTAAATGTAGACTTAACGTTTTCAATGTATATGATGCATATTGTTATGGTTTGCATGGAAGCTTATTACTGTTTGACAGCGAATGAATTCTTACTGTCTTTGTTCCTGGACAGTTCCACCTGCAAAATGGAGTTGGTATGATCCTTAGCAACAAAAGCACTAAATATGGTTGCGTTGATTGTGGTGCCATTCTCTCTGGTCGCCAATTCTGTTCGAGCTTGCAAGTCGAAGGATGTGCCGTTAAAGTCGATTTTCATCATCGTGTATTCGCCGTAACCATTAAATGTGTACTGGCCTCCGTCTAGTGTGTTGATATGTGGATCACCCCAGAACCAGGCTGCAAAACGTTTTGCAATCAAATATTTCATTCTCAAAAGGCAACGTATAATATGGTTAGTGATAAATGACATGTAATCTATTATTACTATATTTCTACTCTAACGACATGAACATCAATACAGAAATTTAGGGATGCATTTAGAGATTTTTTAAAGTAACTCTCCAAAGGATATATTATCTATTACATTCCACGTGTTAGAAAATTGTGCGTGTACCATTGGTTTGGTTATATAACATGTACATTAAAAAAGTGTACTAAAGTACTTGCCTATCCGAACAGGAATCAGCCTTAGGCAGAATGATGGTCTAGGGCGCAAGCTGTAATACCAATCGCAATGTCCGGATGCACAGCAAGCTTCCTTTGGCCTGGCATTATCACGATAATATTCTATTGGTTGAAAAAATGGATTTGCAGAGAGCATCGACCCTGATGCGGGAATACGCCTGGTCAGCGGACCCAGTCGAAACCCAGTCCACCATCGCCAACGAAGAGGATAACAACACTCCTATTGAAAATAATAAAAAATAATAATAATTCAAGACAAGGTGTGGGGTGTGTAACAGTAGATATAAATATCAACTCACCAAAGAGGACCCAAAGGTGAGGGATGCGTAACAGAAGACATTGTTCGCTGCGTCGTATCGGTTATAGGAAAACGAAAATCCAAAGAATCTCAGAGATGCACCATTACAGGGACATGACGTCCACCAGACATTAGGACGTGATCTCAAGGACTGCTCGGCATACCAGTTATAACATTCATTCTCCAAGGGATTCGTAATCGTAGCTTCAGTCAGCTTTGTAACCCAGAATCCATCAAACCCTGCGAATGGAAATTATTTTCAGAAAGAAAGTGATATATCTTAAGCTGCAGACAAGAGGCTCACAACGCTAACTACTGATCTACAAAGATATGAACTATATATCAACGTTGTGTCAGGTGGAGGTCAATGTTTTATTATGACATAAGGTAGCTTGACCTGAAGACCTTGGTTCAGTATATCTACACAACACCTCTTACACTATGGGCTAGTAAAGGTACCCCCTAGGGATTTTTGCAAACAAGTAGTTTTTGAAAATACATAGTCCCTTAATTATAAATCAGGTTGTTTGACATTTCTACGGGGGGGGGGGGTACGATTTTGGGGGCAAAAACACGAAATTAGTAAAATTGATAGCCGAAAACTTTATTTATTTACTTCGAGAATCTCACAAGCACAATATGGTTATTTGCAAACATGTACTTTACTTTAAAGGACTTAACCCCTTATTCATATATCAAGTTGTTGTTTTTACATTAAGGGGAGGTAAATTATGTGAATTACTGTGTTATATGTAAGAGATATTCTTGCGGGCAGTATTAATCCAGAAGTCCCGTGGGGATCCGGTTTAGAATTGATTCTCAGTGCCCTTGGTTGTCGTAAGAGGCGACTGAATTGACGGTCCTTCGGATGAGACCGAAAAAACCGAAGTCCCATTTCACAGCAGGTGTGGCACTATAGAGATCCCTCCCTGCTCAATGGGCGTAAGCGCAGAACATGGCCCTAAATTTTGCAGCCCTTCATCGGCAATGGTGACGTCTCCATATGAGTGAAAAATTATCCAGTGGGACGTTAAACAATATATCACCTACCAATCAACTTATTGTGTCATAGTCACTTTTATACTTTGCAGGTTTTTAATGGGTTCTTCTACTGTTTTGTCACACACTTTACCAGTTTGTGTTTTCTATGGTATTTGAGTTTCCTTATTACAGGAAAGACATTTATGGGTTGGGAAAAATGTCAATAGTGAAGACAGGTTGAATGAACGTCACTTACAGTTCGCTTGACTCGAGGCATCTTCGTCAATGCTCAGGTTTTACTTCTAGTAACTAATATTTATAAATTATTATAAAACCAGCGATAGCAACCATTTAAGGCATCATTTCAAGCTTCTAGCTAGTAAACATTATATGTCTTTATTATTCCTGGGATTCCGTCTTCTAATCTTTATGCTCATTGAAAGATTTTATATCATTATTTTCTACATTCTATCCATAATGTACGACGCATCTTTAGACTTCATGTTGATAGAAGCTTGAAACAGATTAACTTTCGAGGCATACGATTTAAAGGTGTTTTATTTTATGTGACATCTTTAAAAGTTATCTGGAAATTAAAAAGCTGCAATCTTACATATGACAATATATTTATCTATTTTACAATCGTAGAATATGATTCATTGAATTAAGTAATTCATATAGATTAGTTCGTTGTAGGTAATATATCTTATTCTCAATAGTCGAGCCATTATTTATCAGGGTTCACTGTCAGTCAAAATTAACTTTGTGAAACGGGTTCTTGTGGTACTATGAATAATTGTTGATAAACCATATACGTTGTTGGTGCATTGCCATTGTGAGAGTGGTTCTGATAGACATTTCAAAGTGATAGATACAATAACCAACGGATGTTGGGATGGATCCGGACAATGTTTAAAAGCCCCAAGTTATTACACCCCTTCTCATCCCCCTTTAGAGCCATTAAAGACATATCGACCTCAAAGGATATTTTTTATAATCAATAAACAAAGATAAGTCTTACCGTCATTCCCAGAAATCCCCGACATTCGAAAGGCGGCTGCTTGATTGGAATAGGTATTGCTCTCTGCAAACTGTCTATATCTGTATCCAATAGAGATACGACGCCCGGATGTTGATCTAGCATTTACGTTGATATAGTTTACCACACTAAATGTGTCCTGACCATCAGAAACCAGGAGAGTTTGGAAAGTCACTCTCTGAAAGGATATATCAATCAATCGTGAAAGATCGATGGTAAATTAGCGTATTGATATAGCATGCGAGATATACTTACCTGCATAAACATTTTGCAAACGTTTTTGGACAGCATTGGTTCAGAATACAAAGATGGACGTTTCAAAATTATCAACCAAGACCTTGAATCTCCACAACATAGGGATACTTTCATATCAGTATAAATAGCTTGGTCTTGCAGTTATGCAGAGGATTTGTTTAAGAACAAAATGTGTTTGTGATACACTGAACACTTTTCAAAGTAGGTATGATTTCAATCTCAAAGTCACAAGGTCAACTGATTACATACCAATGGAAAAGTCTTCTCACAAGAAATGCACATGTTGTATCTGAAAGCAGTGTCTCATGGTTTAAGAAATATGGCTTATATTAAGTTTTCTAAAAGTAGGTAAAGGTCACCAGGTCAAAGAATTTGGAACCAACAAAAACGTCTTGCCACAAGGAATACACGTGCACAATATGAAGGCTGTACCTAATTTGTTGTGAAAGATATTACCAAGGTTAAACTGTGTTTGAAAATTTCCGAAAACTAGGTCAATGGTAAATGTCAAGTACACAATGTGAAAAAAAGGTCTACCTCTTATGGTGTAAAATCTTATATTCCAGGGACATAAAAATATCTATGCAAAACGTATATATGCGTTAGAAAATAATACTTAGGACAATAAATGAGAATATTTGCAATAGAAAATGATGATCAACTATTACACATATATGTAGTTGACACATGTACCTGTGTCCGATCCATGAAAAAGGTCATGTTGTTCCATGTTGCCTTGTAAACAATTGCTGATTGGAAGGTTTTGAAGTCATCAAAGGAGTTCTGAATTATTTTATCAACTCTTTGTAAAATAGCTGCATCATTTTGATCCTCCCTAAAAAGCAAATTCTACGTATGTGCGTTACTACTTCAACTCAGATTTCATTTATCGTAATATGCATGCATATACTTAGCGTATCAGGATTTTCCAGCAATTAAATTCAAATAAGTTTAAGTGTCATTTGAAAGCAATTTTTAAGAACACATTTCCTTGACATGGCCAATGCCTGATCAGGTTCATGTGGTTTGATTACTTATCAATATGTGCAAGAAAAAACACACTTCTAGGAAATGTTGAATTCATCATGGTGCATGCATCTATAGAATAACATTCGCAAAGCATCACCTTGTATATGTTGTTACTATTGCCAACACACCTTTTATATACGTTGTAATATACAGCCGAGTCCGCACCTTCAGTCAATAAATCAAACCAAAATGGACATAGAATTCTGCGGCCTAATGTTTCTCTTGAAGAGAGATCTCTGGGCACAAAACTGTTATATCGTTCTCCAAGTCCAATGATACCGTTTGTACCAACCTGAAAATGCATTTATAACTTGTATAACTAACGCCTGAAATATATGATGGATTACATCAGCATTATATGTAAGTTGTGAAAGAAAAATCATTAAGCCTCGTTTCTATTCAAAACTTGTTTCATATATTCAGTGTCATAATATGCATGTAACTTGCTAATTTTCGTTCTGAACAGCATAAGTTTATCATTCTAACATTGAAATTCATGTATCGTTATCCAAAAACATTTTAAAAAGATTCTCTGACATACAGTCTTTTATCAAATGGTTTATGTGATTCTCATCTAAGACAAAAGTCATGGAATCGTGGTTTATTTTAATGTTTGGAGAGAGAGGGAGAAAGATACTATTGTTCAGAGAGTTTTATGCAAAATATGAATTCATATTTTTCACAAAATTGTATGAAAATATAAAAGTAATCATTGTACAAACTATCTGAAAAATAAGCATACATAAACTTTGTAGAACGATGAAAAATTGCCTTGAGAATATTTACCGGGTTACAATTTCTGATAAATGCCTACTGTGGATACATTCAGATTTGGGAGGCCAACAATGCCTAAATTACACAATTTACCTGGTATGTACAAATGTAACTTAGCGGAACGAATCATGTCCAGATTATACTTTTTCGCTGGTTTTGTGTAATACATTTGAACTTGATTGACACCTGTGACCTAAATAAGTTTCTAGACATACAGTTTTAGAGCGAATTTTGTCCCTTCAGTATAATGATGACAAAACACTTGTTTGGCTGTAAAGATTATACAGAGTGTTACCTCATGATGAACTGACGTCAGGTATATCAAAATATATGGTAACTCGGTCGCAATCCATGTATGAGTAATATTGTTTCGGTGTTTAACCATAACAATTACATATAATTATAATCATATAATTATACTTGCCAAATTCGGGTGTAATTTCACAAGAATATTATAGTACGTTTTGCTCTGGAAGCCCTTACCCTAACTGTGCATATTTGTTCGTTGGAATGTAATTTCGCAGGCCAATATCGTCTAAACAATATACTTTTGCTGGAATGTATTTTCTCTGGGTCAAAAATGCCTAGATTTATATAGTTTTGCTGGAATGTAAATTTCGTGGATTTATGGATTCTTTGCGTTGTAACGTTATATAAATTGTATATTTCGTTGCGGCTTACTGTGTTCAGCCCTATGGAATTCAACGATTCCACAGTATCTGAAACAAAATAGTGAATACAATGTTTGTAGCAATGATTCTCTAAGTACTCACGAATACTTCAGAAAACCCTCCATCTGAACCATCACCGACTTGTAATGTGGTGGGAGATCGTAGAGCCGTTGTTGTTTGGTCATCTCCCTCCAATATCGAGTCTTGCGCACTTGCCCCAAACGGAATAGGCTCTAGAATAAATTGATATTACCAGTCTAATTCAATTAAATCCTAGCCGTCAATTTGTTGAATACATTTTATCACAGATTGTGAATTCTTCTTGATGCAATTTAAAATAGATCAACGTATGATTTCAGTAAACCAATTACATGCATCAGAGAAATACATATCTTTAAGGTTTTCAGCCGGTGGTGACGTCTCCATATGAGTGAAATATTCTCGAGAGGGAAGTTAAACAATATAAAATCAATCAATCGGTGGTCAAAACATCATTTTCCTACATATCAAAAATTCAACCCCGATGATAAATTTGACTACGCAGGAAAATAGTGATACGAAATACAATTCAGATTTTAAAATATAATGACTGGTCATGTAAAATTAAGCGTTGAAATAGAAATGGAAATAAGTTTTGAGTCACGAATGTCAACGGAAGCCGTTAAACGGATCCTCTGTTGTTAAGACATATGACTTATGTTTACAATGTCGGGCGCTTAATGAAGAAACAGTCAATACTCTTGTTAAATGTCATATGTATGTTGCGGACAGCCGATATCGAGGATCAAACCAGTGTCATCTCGGGTGCAAAGTGAGCATCCTCCAATCGGTCTATTGATATCTAATGAGACATACATGGGTGTATAAGGGATCAACAACTTGCCCAGATCGTCGACTAATGTGTTTTATGCCAATTGTTAGGCCGTTCTTTAAATACGAGTCTTTTCTTATAATTATTGTAAAAAATCTTGTTAAAAATAAAATATTTCAAAAGTCAAAGTTAAAGATGAATAATCAATGATACGTTTCAAAATATTGAATCCAAGAACAATAACTCTGTTTCTATTGATTTCTTTATCAAGTCTATTATGCGATGATTTCCTTTATTTTGTACAGACATTTTGTATTATATTTTTGTGAAGATACAGTTTCATGAAATTGTTATGAATGCTTCTATATCGTCATAACCAGTTTGTGTGGAATTTTAATAACGCTGTTTAAGGAAAATTGATTCTGTTTATGTACGTCTCACTTGACCTATGTATTTGTAAGTTTTCACTCTAATGAATGGAAATAAATACACATTTTTAACTTGTATCAGATAAAACTGCGAGTATGAAGTTACCTTAACTTGTTTATCGTACTCACCATTGATTGCTGCCTCTGAGCTGACAGTCGTAGACGTTGTAGGCTGGGTTGTGATTGTTGTTGGAGGTTGGGTTGTGGTTGTTGTTAGTTCAGTTGTGGTTGTTGTTGGTTCAGTTGTGGTTGTTGTTTGTGGTTCAGTTGTGGTTGTTGTTTGTGGTTCAGTTGTGATTGTTGTTTGTGGTTCAGTTGTGGTTGGCTCAGTTGTGGTTGTTGTTAGAAGTTCAGTTGAGGTGGTTGGAGATTCAGTTGTGGTGGTTGCAGATTCAGTTGTGGTTGTTGTTGGAGGTTCAGTAGTTGTTGCTGTTTGAGGTTCAGCTGTAGTTGTTGTTTGTGTTTCAGTTGTGCTTGTTGTTAGTGGTTCAGTTGTGGTTGTTGTTAGAAGTTCTGTTGTGGTGGTTGGAGATTCAGTTGTGGTTGTTGTTGGAGGTTCAGTTGTGCTTGTTGTTTGTGGTTCAGTTGTGGTTGTTGTTGGAGGTTCAGTTGTGGTTGTTGCTTGTGGTTCAGTTGTGGTTGTTGTTGGAGGTTCAGTTGTGCTTGTTGTTTGTGGTTCAGTTGTGGTTGACTCAGTTGTGGTTGTTGTTAGAGGCTCAGTCGTTGTTGGAGGTTCAGTTGTGGTTGTTGTCAGTGATTCAGTTGTGCTGGTGGTTGTAGGCTCAGTTGTTGTTAGAGGTTCAGTCGTTGTTAACGGTTCAGTCGATGTTGTAGGCTCAGTCGTTGTTAAAGGTTCGGTCGTTGTTAAAGGTTCAGTTGTTGTTTGAAGTTCTGTTGTTGTTGAAAATTCTGTTGAAGTTGTCAGATCTGTTGTTGTGGTAACATTCCTGTAGAGGAAGGCTATTTTGTTAATTTTCTTTTAGATCAATGTCAATCAGGGAAAATGTAAGTTAATCATATATATGAAATCTTACATGCATTTCACATCATTTCCAACTTCCGTGCATACTCCAGCAGAACAAGATAAAATAGTCGTGAATATGTAGCAAACATCAGAGGTACTCCCGAACTCTGTCAAAGAAGGAAAACACACCATTTATTGCTATCTTGCAAAAGTCTTAGGTACATGTAATATCCACCTACTTCTCCGTGTTTTGATTTTAAAATATCTAAATTGGTATATAGAGATTATGCCAATGTGAAAGTAAAGAAGAGTGAAAGTAAAGAACATACAGTTGTGGGTCACATCTTTTGATAAACATAGATTTAATCTGAACATCTAGAATGGTATTTATTTTCATTTTATGTTACTTGTTTTACATTTTCATCGGCCTACTATATATCTAAATCAAGGTATATAAGTCCAAGTTTCTGAACAATCAAAGCCTTTTGATGAAGTCGATGCATGTTTTAGTTGACCTGATGAGAGCATATCGACTGCATTAATATTGATACCTCTATTCTTCACTTCTTCAATGCGGAAATCTACCTCAATATGGAGATCTTCCTTTATATGCAGAATGTCCTTGATAAGAACTCCCGTCATGTTGGTAAGTTAGTGTCTAGAACCTTTTCATTGTGAATAATTCCCTTTTCAGTATGGATAATTCCGTTGATATTTAGAGCTCCCTTCATATGGATAACTCTCTTAATATACATTATTGTATATCTCAAAACAACTTCAAATGGCTTACTTTGTACGTTGTTGTTGGTGTCTATGAACTCCACCTCATCCACTGTATACTCGACCTCACTGTATGTCAAGTTTTTCTGACTAATAACCAACTGATGAATGATTATCGTCAGGTCACTTTGAGATTGTTCAATGTTGCTGTTATCGACAACTACATCATAGGAAGCGTAGATGACAACAAACCTGAAATACAGAGTGTGTTCCAATGGTATTTTCCTGTTCTAATGTTTTCTCAACAATTCATTGATAAATCCTGTCTTACTATTACCCTTAGGCATCACTGTGTGTTTTGAGGACAGCTATATTGCGCATTTACTTATTTGCAAATATCGAATGACCTTAATAGAATTCTTAATGGTTTCCTTTTGCAAATTTCTTTTGAGATGAATTTACATTTTTTAAAATCAATTTTAACTTGTGTTATTAAACTTTATTGATTTTCGTTATTCTAAATTGGTTAGGGTATGTAACTGATATCTTTGCAATTTTGTTCTGTTTATTAAGATTAACCTCGCATAATGTATAGACTCATTTCCTTGTGGAATCTTCCTGAATGGTTTATTAAATATATTATAGATTCACCGTTTAACGTCAATGCTTAACACACTGAATCATGAGAATGTAAAATGATAAATGTTAAACTATGAAGGTAATTAATTCTATTGAAATTAAGGATTAATGAATAAAAGTAAGATGGTGAGGTTGCTGAGTTACTAGCAATAAGTAATCGGAAAACCTTGAGTTCGAGCATCAAACGCAATACGTAAACATTAATAGTGATGGCACATTTTTCAAACATTTAGCATTTAGAAGTGAGAGTAGCGTATCTTTCAGACATGTCTTTAAAAATCAAGGAGTTGAGTCGTACAATACATTGGAAGTTTAGAAACTTTAACTACAACATTTATGTACACCAATCATAGATCTACATGTATATTTGTGGTACTTCACCGAAAGCTGTTGCCTTCTCAATGTGAGCAGAAAATTTTAGATAGGACATAAAACAAACATAAAAATTACGTTTCTTCTTTCACCAAAAATTTCTCTTAACTCCGATCGTATAATCGACTCTAAAGTGTTGATACTTACTGAATGATAGTCACTTCAACCCTTTTAAATCCAGTTATTCCACTGTATAGAGTGGTAAGCTGAAATAAACAAGGATATTTAAATCCAATTTTACTGAAAACACGAATTGGACAGTTCTTAAGATGAATAAAAAAGTATTTTCCATCCCTTACGCTCCGAGAGTCATACAATGCTCTCCTAAAAAATTTGTAAAATAACTGTCTTTAGATATAAGACACAGTAAATGTAAATGTCCAATGAACTGATCAATGTTGGCTTTTCCACAGGTGAAAAATATTCTTCAATTATTGAAAGTACAAAATTTGATATTCAAATAAATGGCACACTCGTTCAGTGACAATATATCCCCTAAATAAAGCTCTATTATTCCAAAATACTTTTTTGGAGAAAATCTCCGGACATCAAAATTGCCAGATGTATGGTATATGCAGCATAAACTTAATGGCACTTCAGATATAGCAAACACACAAGCAATTCCATACGATGTATTTCTGACTATCTTTATGACGAAGAAGGTGAAGATAGCAAATACTTATCAATAAATAATTGAAGATAACGATTATCTGTCTCATAAAACCCATGAAAAAGTACAGAATTAAGATAAGACAAATACGGACTTCTAAATATACCAGAGTGGGATCAGTAAACACTTACTTTTGACCGTCCACATCCACTGTGGGCACCGTATCTTGATCAAGTAACGGATCAATGTGTAATTTCGATAATGTATAAATAACAGCCTCGCTATTGTTATGAAACACGTTGGACAACACTCGCACCAATGACAACTTGTATTTTCAAATTAGAGCATTATAGCAACCATAGAATTTGTGACATGGTTACTTTTTACTCCTTTTACATCAACTTATTTGACCATAGCCTGCTTCAATTTAAAAATTGGCCATACGCAGAACATGTTCTCACTTATGGAATCATCTGAGATACATAAACATCATCTACAGGTGATAATGAAATACTGCTACACAATATTGAAATTTAATGATGGGGAAGATGAAATCATCTCGTTTGTCATAAAGTTGTATTGTTAGTTTGTCTTTTACGTCTACATTCAAAAAGGTATCCAAATATGAAGCAGATATGGAAGACTCTGTGGTGTCATTTATTTCAAGTTCACTGGGATATATCTAATCGACGTATGATTAAAATTCAGCTATTTCAATATAAAACATCGTCAGTATCTAATAGATGTCAATTTGAAGGCAACATTGAGATATATTTTCAATACATTTTGGCTCATGAGAATATAAACTGGTCAGTAAATAATGGAGCACATTTTGAGTCCATGTGAATTCCAACACAGTTAGAAGACCTTTTCCCCAAAAGAACGTAAATATTCTAGAGAAAGAGAATGTAAAGAATGGCCAAGCAAATTGTATGAAACACATCAGACAACAAGCAACTTGAATTTGTAAATACGGTTACGATAACCACCATACTATTTTGCAAAATACTAACTTTAAACGAGGATGAAATATCGACTTATTTCTATTTTAGAATACGTCACCACTGCTATTTTTAACTAGATATCGAATGCGTCATTTAATGTTTTAAGGTAGCTCATTACACCAAAATATTATTTAATGGCTCTTTAAAACACCTCTTACATGTATGAAGTATGAATTCACCATCAAAAGACTGATACAAGTTCGCAATTATTTTATATGAATCTTTGGTGATTTATCCCGGAATGATACAAAAATGTGCTTTGTTTGCAAATAAGATACTTTAGAGTCACAATATGAATATCTAATTGATGCCTAAACGACTCAGATAGACGACCTGAAATTTTGAATACAAAGATATTTTTGAAAATTGAAAACGTTATTTCCTAATGCTTTTTAAATATATCAGAGAAATATATTTTAAAAAGAAGTTGAAATGTAATGGTCAAAATTTAGAATTATTAAGATTTTTCAAATTTGAACCAAGCCCGGAATTATAAGAAAAGTAATCATAGAGAACATTGTAATCAGAAAACTACATTCCCTTGATGTAAAATTAGGAAATCAATTTCTTGATGAAAAGTACATAGAGTTAGCTACAATATGATTATTTTAGTATTTATTTTTTTTATCAATTTCGATCCGGATCGGTAATTTTTCTCTCTCGTTTGAATATAGTGATAGATCTTAAAATAAAAAAGGGGGGGGGGGGTCATTTCGTTTCAATTTCTGTTTAAAATCTTTTCTAACTGATATTTTATTTTGAAGATAAAATCTTTAAAAGATTTTAACAAATAATGTTTTTAATTTCCATAAATGTTTTTTTTTCAAAAACATTAGAATACTTACTGTATATCCGAGTGTTTTAGGCATGTTTTATTAGATATTCATATCATTCACCAAATCACGGTGAAATTTGGATTCTAGAGCATTTGTTTTTGCAAACAAAACACGATTTTCATCTTTCCGGGATAAATATAAAAAAATCATATAAAATAAGTGAGAGCTTGCGTCACTCTTTAGATGGTGAGAGCTAGCTACAATAATGTAGCCATCTCCAATTTTTTTTATTTATTTGTTTGGTTTTCTTTTTGGAGGGAGGGCTACAACTCCTTAGGATCTCCGTAATGGTGCAAAAGCAGGAGTGATTCACATCTGCTGACTTTCTTTACGTGAAAAAAAAAATTTCTATGTTTCTTAGTCAATATATAAATTTACAACCTGCAACTTACGATTTGTGAGGCTCTATTCTTTCGTTTTCAACAATTTCGATATATTCCAATTTCTCGATTCATATTTGTGCGCCATGTTTGATGTACTGAAGTTTCAACTTCCGATTGTCAAGTTATTTGCACATGCCATATAAGGTAGTATCTACATTAATGTACAAGTACGGAGGAGAATACAATTTCGTTGGTATTAAAAAGGTTTAGATTTAACATCAAGCTAAAAAACGAACAACAGAGTTGAAAGATTTTCCTTTCTTCGTTGGAGTGGCTCGACTAACTACATTTTCGCGCAGATTTTCAATGTTTAGGTTTTTCAGTTGATCCATCTACGAGATCTCGCAATAACAACCATGGTGGAGCAGACGAATAGTTTTGCATGATGTACATGATGTTTAATAAAAACACCTTTATTAGACGTACCCAACCACAAAGTTGGTACTCTTTTTGGTGTGAACAACATTTGGGACTAATAGACGGATCTTATTATCGGTTATTCATAAAATCATTTTGCAACATTACGGAGATCCTATGGAATTGTAGCCCTATCCCGAAAACGTCAGAATAAAATAAATCGGATAGGGCTACATATTGCAGCTAGGTGAGATTATACTTCATAAGATCATAGGATGCGTTTTAAGGAGCGTAGTTTTTTGTTCATCATGCAGATTTTGCCAATAATTGCGATCATTAGAAATCTATTACTTTACTGTCAATCTTCAGATATTAACGTTACTTTCATTATGAACTTAAGATTATTCTTTGTTTCTAAATAGTGATACATGTTTGAAACACATGGAATAATTTTGATGAGTTTTCTATAATTTTTCAATTTTCTAACTTTTGCCTTATATATTTCATTTCAAAAGATCATCAAGAACACTTTTTTCATTTGACGTAAATGTATACTGTAGCATACTTCACATCAGGTGAAGGGAATGAGCCGTTTTCAAAAAACAAAACAAAAAAAGAAGAAAAAAAAAACCAAAACCACAACAAGAATTGTATAATGGAGAAACACGCATCATAAAATGTGTTCGTTGTAAGCGGTTCTTTCAAACACTCGATCCCTTATTTACCTAGCCTTGTGTCTCTCGAAAATTTAACCAAATAGAAACACAAACACAGTTACTAACTTGCATTTGTAATGAAATCTATATTTCCAAATGTAAATCTTTTTTTTTCAGATATCACTGCTTCCCATATTTATACCTAAAACAGCTAAAAGAAATATTCGTAAAATCTAGATATCTAAAGGATACGGATTTCTGAACTTTTGTAGTACTGCCTTTGGGGGATGTCTAATTACACACATTTCTGCTGAAGAATTAGAATTTGAGTTCTACAAGATATACAGATATCTTACCGCTGTGCTCATGTTTGTCTTGATCTCATCCTCATTTGCTGGATCTCCAGAAGCACTTATATTCACACGGAAGGAAAATCTTTTTTCATTTGGATCTAAAATGCATCAACAAAATATGAAAGTTTACAAGTTTGCTAGGAGAGAGAGAGAGAGAGAGAGAGAGAGAGAGAGAGAGAGAGAGAACAAATATTATTTAGTCGGAAAATTACAGCAATAGAAAACTTTACGACAAAGTAAGAAACATTTGTGACATTTCACTTAACACTGGTGAAGTCTTATTAAGAATAAAAATTAAGGGAAAATACCAATTCGCCCTTAAATTATGTAAACCACGGGACAAGAAGTTATTCAATCTTGTAACCACTCATAATTCCCAAACCAGGAACATTACGTTGTTTATTAAAGACACGGATGGGGTATGAGAATGTCTAAAACTCTTAATAAATTCTAATAACAAAAAAAAAACACGTCGCCGCATATTATGAAAATTCTGCTTTCACAACAAAACAAATGTTTCTGTGCATCATACGTGGACAGTCCTAAGTAAATGAATGACCTTATTTCTTGTGTCAGGAGGATTCTGTCCAAAGGAAATATCTTCGAAATCAGATCCAGGAATTCCAAAATAAATGTCGACATTTACTGTGCCTCTTAGAAGTTGTTTGTTGTGCAACGTGCGGAGAATCTGGAGAGTACTACAAACCTACATTTCCAGCAATATACCGAACCTTTCGATACAAGCAGCAACGGATATTTTTTCATTATCCCTTTGTATAAAATCTTTTTGAACAGTGCATATACAATGGTGTGTATCATTGACGTTGTATAAGGATACCTTTTAGCAAAGATGATTTTAACCCCACGTGATTTATGTTTTAAAATATCTTATGATCAATTTGAAAGCAATTAGAGGATCAATATCACTGATTTTTACGTGTATCACGATGTCATTTAAAAAAGTCACAAATTTTAAAAAGCTATACTATTTAAGGTATTATATATTTTGTCCTTTTTTCCAATAATTTCATCGAATTTTGGTTTGTTATGGCGATTCTATAATGTTGAATAACAAAGGCAGAGTATAACAGAATTACATTACGATTTTCGACAGCATCCTCCTACGCAAAACAAATAAGGTAACTCATTGACTTACGACTGTCACCGTATGAATCGTTTGCTCTGGTTTAGATCTCATGGTTTCAATGCAGCCTAATAGATTGTATTTCTCTTTTACCTATTGTTGTCGTTGTTTCCGTTGTTTTTAATGTATATGTTGTGGTAGTATCTGTTGCTGTTGTTGTAGTGGATGGTTGTGTTGTAGTGGGTGGATCTGTTGTTGTAGTGGATGGTTCAGTGGTTGTAGTTACTGGTTCAGTGGTTGTAGTTACTGGTTCAGTAGTTGTTGTTGTTGTTGTTAGTTCAGTTGTTGTAGTTGCTGGTTCAGTTGTTGTAGTTGCTGGTTCAGTTGTTGTTATTGCTGTTTCAGTAGTTGTAGTTGCTGGTTCAGTTGTTGTGGTTGCTGGATCAGTAGTTGTAGTTGCTGGTTCAGTTGTTGTAGTTGCTGTTTCAGATGTTGTAGTTGCTGGTTCAGTTGTTGTTGTTGCTGGTTCAGTTGTTGTTGTTGTTGCTGGTTCAGTAGTTGTAGTTGCTGGATCAGTTGTTGTTGTTGCTGGTTCATTGCTTGTAGTTGCTTGATCAGTTGTTGTAGTTGCTGCCTCTGCTGTTGTAGTCGCTGGTTCCGTTGTTGTAGTGAATGGTTCTGTTGTTGTCGATTCCATCGTTGTTGCTACGTTTCTGAAAAATAAAAATTTGGATATTCAAAACTCCCAAATAGATTTGTAGACTATGTAGCTTTTTTTTCTTTCGAACCATTGTTATCTTTTGTTGCAAACGATAAGATTCTCACATGCACGTGGGATTCCCCTCGACAATGGCACAGCTGGTATTATCCGGACACGGACCAAGGGTAACAAATATGTCACACACAACCATCGTATTGGTAAATGCTGGAAGATATCATAGCATAAACTAAATGATTTGATATTTCTGTAATATGCAATATGTTATACAGATGTAATCGTCACTTCCATCATTAACATTTTAACAATATCACACTGTATTTGTAAATACTGAAAGGTGTAATATATTATAATCTATGATTTGGTTTGTAATATGCAAATTGTCCATTGTTCGTTCCATTTTTCAAATTCAAAAAACTCATATCCAAGCTGTGACCAAATATAGCCCTAATCTATAGCAATACATGTAATAACTTCAAAGCGACATTGCAGGTTATGTGCAATAACAATAATAATATAATAATTAAAAAAAAGCTTAGAGTTTGATATGTTCATAGACAAAGGTACAGTTTCTCTGTCATAGTATCTAAAGCGGTACGTATTATACTAACCCGAAGGCAACGCAAAAGGAGAGAGAGAGAGAGAGAGAGAGAGAGAGAGAGAGAGAGAAAGTCACCGTTATACCCAGAATTTGAATAGAGTGGTTGATATTTTCAAATGTAGAAATCCCAGAGGTTTGTATTTTTGTTGCACAACACAATATTCTTAGTTAGATCCACCGCCTTGTCAGTTGTAGAATTACGTCATATTCATATGGCGCGCACTACATTGTTCAGAGAATCATAAGTGAGATCCCAGGTCAACATGATGTGACATTGCGAGATCAAAAAAGACGGTCATTAACATTTTAGAAGGTTGGTTTTTTTTTCGAAATTGAAAATCCAATAAGGGTATTTGTATGTTCACTGTCCTAATCTATAGAGCTCGCTACACAAGCGGCTCACTGCGCTTGTTATAACTATACTATCCAATTAGATAGTTCCTGTGCTCTTTCGGAAAAAAAACCCAGAAAAATAGGACCGTCAGTGTGATTCGCCATTTTTAAGTCGATATTGTAGGTTGCACAATGGTGTGTGGGAAAGGGGGAACATACTGTGATGCTGTGATGTTAAATGACGAGCGTTCCCCAATGTGTTAACCGTTTACTAGCCAGTAAGAGTACAATTCTTTGATTAACTAAGATGAGTACAGCCATGCTATTTGAGTGAAAGTTTTGTTTATAATATTAAAACACGGTTTAAGTAAAGGGTAATATAAATCCATGCCAAGTATATTTTTTACTCCCTACCTAACACAAACAACTTAGAAAAATAACTGCCGCCATAAGAACAAATCTACTTACGATGTATGTTCCCACTGGTGTCCGTAAATTCAACCTGATCTGCAGTGTACATTTGTTCATTGTACGTTATGTTTAATTGTTGTGTTATCAATTGATGGATAATATTTGCTAGGTCACTCTGAGCCTGCTCAGTGTTATTGCTGTGGACAACTAAACTATGGATGGCCTTAATACTTCCAAATCTGAAAGGTAAATGTTTTTATCAATGATATAAAATCTAGCCATGTTGTCATGCATCGTGATTACAAGAGTACCATTGTCAATTACTTAAAATTCACCCATGCTACACTGTAGTCCCAAGCGTATCATTAATTATTTGAAACTTATTGATGATACACAGCATGATATATATGTACAGATTAACAATGCTTGTTAACTAAGAATGATTAGGGTGCTCGCTTTGCAATCGACAGGTCAAGGTTTCGTTCTCAACCGCGGCTCTGTGTCAAACCTAAGACGCTCAACATAACAAGTGACTTTTTTCCCTGCCAAAAGCATGGCAATAGAAGTAAAGCCATGGGTCATTGGGATATGGTCTACAAAACGGAGGACTGTGTCAGGGTGAACGCTGACACGATAAAGAACTTACACTGGTGCGACCTTTAGCGTCATGCATGGGTCTTAATCCGTGTCACTGCACTTAAATCTGGGACGTTAATGAATGTTTTTCGATTGAAACAAAGAACAACATACAAATAATCAAACATAGATAATCATTTTTGATTTTCTAAAGGCATATCCCTCCAGCGTAATCACGTCCATTTCTGGTACATATTAGATTAATTAACAACTCAACTTTATGACAAACGGGATGATTTCAGCTTCTCCACAATCAACTTCCCATATTCATGTATCAATGTTCCATTTTAACCTGCATATGGCGTTTACGTAGCTCAGCTGATTCAATATCAAAGAGGTTGTTCTGCATGTGGTCAGTTTTCAAATCGACTTAGGATGCTGCCAAATACGTTGATGTTAAAGATCTATCAACAATCTCGCTTTAAGACAGCATTTCGCAAATTGTATGGTCGTTAAAACCTACTGGTTTACCACTACAATTTGTTATATGGTAAAATACTGTCTGACATAATTCGTACCAGTTGAGGTTGTTTTTACACACTAATTTTGACTACGGATGACTCC
Source organism: Ostrea edulis (assembly GCF_947568905.1). Classification (NCBI taxonomy): domain Eukaryota; kingdom Metazoa; phylum Mollusca; class Bivalvia; order Ostreida; family Ostreidae; genus Ostrea; species Ostrea edulis. Next base: position 49,509,700 of record NC_079169.1, on the reverse strand, counting down.
ATTTACCCGATCAAGATATTGGGATAACGGCGGGTGTGACCAGTTGAAAAAGGATGTTTACCCCTAGGCACTTGACTGCACTTCTGCTACGCCCAGGTGTTTGTGTTTACACTACTCTTGATTGTGATTTTTTTTATAGAAGCAATAAGATTGATTGATGTTCGTTGTGTTCACCTTTTAAATCATACGTGCATAACCACATGATAAGACATCAGACATGTCAATTTCTATATAAACACTATCGATATTTGTGCGAAAATCACTTGTGTATTTAATTTGAAATAGAAAAAGAAACTTTTATCTTTTATCTTACTGAATGTTGGCTACTTCCACCCTCAAAAATCCAGTCACAGTCTGGTAGATAGTTGTTAGCTGAAATACAAAACATGTCACATGATGAGGAGTATGCTCATAAGATGTCGGGAGTGGTTCGTCAAATCCAAAGGATAAAGAAATCTTAATGAGTTTATAAAAGATCGACACATCTTAATGAGTTGTGAAGGATTGACAGACCTTAATGAGTTTATAAGGGATCGACAAATATTAATGAGTTTATAAAGGGTCGACATATCTCAATGAGTATAAATATATATATATATATATATATATATATATATATATATATATATATATAATAAATTCTGGCTCATGAGAATATAAACTGGTCAGTAAATAATGGAGCATATTTTGAGTCCATGTGAATTCCAACACACTGTTAGAAGACCTTTTCCCCAAAAAGAACGTAAATATTCTAGAGAAAGAGAATGTAAAGAATGGCCAAGCAAATTGTGTGAAACACATCAGAGAACAAGCAACTTGAATTTGTAAATACGGTTACGATAACCACCACACTATTTTGCAAAATATTAACTTTAAACGAGGATGAAATATCGACTTATTTCTATTTTAGAATACGTCACCACTGCTATTTTTAACTAGATATCGAATGCGTCATTTAATGTTTTAAGGTAGCTCATTACACCAAAATATTATTTAATGGCTCTTTAAAACACCTCTTACATGTGTGAAGTATGATTTCACCATCAAAAGACTGATACAAGTTCGCAATTATTTTATATGAATCTTTGGTGATTTATCCCGGAATGATACAAAAATGTGCTTTGTTTGCAAATAAGATACTTTAGAGTCACAATATGAATATCTAAGAAATGATGCCTAAACGCCTCAGATAGACGACCTGAAATTTTGAATACAAAGATATTTTTGAAAATTGAAAACGTTATTTCCTAATGCTTTTTGAATATATCAGAGAAACATATTTTAAAAAGAAGTTGAAATGTAATGGTCAAAATTTGGAATTATTAAGATTTTTCAAATTTGAACCAAGCCCGGAATTATAAGAAAAGTAATCATAGAGAACATTGTAATCAGAAAACTACATTCCCTTGATGTAAAATTAGGAAATCAATTTCTTGATGAAAAGTACATAGAGTTAGCTACAATATGATTATTTTAGTATATTTTTTTTTATATCAATTTCGATCCGAATCGGTAATTTTTTTCTCTCGTTTGAATATAGTGATAGATCTTAAAATAAAGGGGGGGGGGTCATTTCGTTTCAATTTCTGTTTAAAATCTTTTCTAACTGATATTTTATTTTGAAGATAAAATCTTTAAAAGATTTTAACAAATAATGTTTTTAATTTCCATAAATGTTTTTTTCAAAAACATTAGAATGCTTACTGTATATCCGGGTGTTTTAGGCATGTTTTATTAGGTATTCATATCATGCACCAAATCACGGTGAAATTTGGATTCTAGAGTATTTTTGTTTTGCAAACAAAACACGATTTTCATCTTTCCGGGATAAATATAAAAAAAATCATATAAAATAAGTGAGAGCTTGAGTCACTCTTTAGATGGTGAGCGCTAGCTACAATAATGTAGCCATCTCCATTTTTTTTATTTATTTATTTGTTTGGTTTTCTTTTTGGAGGGAGGGCTACAACTCCTTAGCATCTCCGTAATGGTGCAAAAGCGGGAGTGATTCACATCTGCTGACTTTCTTTACGTGAAAAAAAAATGATTTTCTATGTTTCTTAGTCAATATATAAATTTACAACCTGCAATTTACGATTTGTGAGGCTCTATTCTTTCGTTTTCAACAATTTCGATATATTCCAATTTCTCGATTCATATTTGTGCGCCATGTTTGATGTACTGAAGTTTCAACTTCTGATTGTCAAGTTATTTGCATATGCCATTTAAGGTAGTATCTACATTAATGGACAAGTACGGAGGAGAATACAATTTCGTTGGTATTAAAAAGGTTTAGATTTAACATCAAGCTAAAAAACGAACAACAGAGTTGAAAGATTTTCCTTTCTTCGTTGGAGTGGCTCGACTAACTACATTTTCGCGCAGATTTTCAATGTTTAGGTTTTTCAGTTGATCCATCTACGAGATCTCGCAATAACAACCATGGTGGAGCAGACGAATAGTTTTGCATGATGTACATGATGTTTAATAAAAACACCTTTATTAGACGTACCCAACCACAAAGTTGGTACTCTTTTTGGTGTGAACAACATTTGGGACTAATACACGGAGCTTATTATCGGTTATTCATAAAATCATTTTACAACATTACGGAGATCCTATGGAATTGTAGCCCTATCCCGAAAACGTCAGAATAAAATAAATCGGATAGGGCTACATATTGCAGCTAGGTGAGATTATACTTCATAATATCATAGGATGCGTTTTAAGAAGCCGGTGTACCTAGTTTTTTGTTCATCATGCAGATTTTGCCAATAATTGCGATCATTAGAAATCTATTACTTTACTGTCAATCTTCAGATATTAACGTTACTTTCATTATGAACTTAAGATTATTCTTTGTTTCTAAATAGTGATACATGTTTGAAACACATGGAATAATTTTGATGAGTTTTCTATAATTTTTCAATTTTCTAACTTTTGCCTTATATATTTCATTTCAAAAGATCATCAAGAACACTTTTTTCATTTGACGTAAATGTATACTGTAGCATACTTCACATCAGGTGAAGGGAATGAGCCGTTTTCAAAAAAAAAAAGAAAAAAAAAGAAGAAAAAAAAAACCCAAAACCACAACAAGAATTGTATAATGGAGAAACACGCATCATAAAATGTGTTCGTTGTAAGCGGTTCTTTCAAACACTCGATCCCTTATTTACCTAGCCTTGTGTCTCTCGAAAATTTAACCAAACAGAAACACAAACACAGTTACTAACTTGCATTTGTAATGAAATCTATATTTCCAAATGTAAATCTTTTTTTTCTTCAGATATCACTGTTTTCCATATTTATACTTAAAACAGCTAAAAGAAATATTCGTAAAATCTAGATATCTAAAGGATACGAATTTCTGAACTTCTGTAGTACTGCCTTTGTCTAATTACACACATTTCTGCTGAAGAATTAGAATTTGAGTTCTACAGGATATACAGATATCTTACCGCTGTGCTCATGTTTGTCTTGATCTCATCTTCATTTGCTGGATCTCCAGAAGCACTTATATTCACACGGAAGGAAAATCTTTTTTCATTTGGATCTAAAATGCATCAACAACATATGAAAGTTTACAAGTTTGCTAGGAGAGAGAGAGAGAGAGAGAGAGAGAGAGAGAGAGAGAGAGAGAGAACAAATATTATTTAGTCGGAAAATTACAGCAATAGAAAACTTTACGACAAGGTAAGCAACATTTGTGACATTTCACTTAACACTGGTGAAGTCTTATTAAGAATAAAAATTAAGGGAAAATACCAATTCGCCCTTAAATTATGTAAACCACGGGACAAGAAGTTATTCAATCTTGTAACCACTCATAATTCCCAAACCAGGAACATTACGTTGTTTATTAAAGACACGGATGGGGTATGAGAATGTCTAAAACTCTTAATAAATTCTAATAACAAAAAAAAAACGTCGCCGCATATTATGAAAATTCTGCTTTCACAACAAAACAAATGTTTCTGTGCATCATACGTGGACAGTCCTTAGTAAATGAGTGACCTTATTTCTTGTGTCAAGAGGATTCTGTCCAAAGGAAATATCTTCGAAATCAGATCCAGGAATTCCAAAATAAATGTCGACATTTACTGTGCCTCTTAGAAGTTGTTTGCTGTGCAACGTGCGGAGAATCTGGAGAGTACTACAGACCTACATTTCCAGCAATATACCGAACCTTTCGATACAAGCAGAAACGGATATTTTTTCATCATCCCTTTGCATAAAATCATTTTGAACAGTGCATATACAATGGTGTGCATCATTGACGTTGTATAAGGATACCTTTTAGCAAAGATGATTTTAACGCCACGTGGTTTATGTTTTAAGATATCTTATGATCAATTTGAAAGCAATTAGAGGATCAATATCACTTATTTTTACGTGTATCACGATGCCATTTAAGAAAGTCACAAATTTTAAAAAGCTATACTATTTAAGGTATTATATATTTTGTCCTTTTTTCCAATAATTTCATCGAATTTTGGTTTGTTATGGCGATTCTATAATGTTGAATAACAAAGGCAGAGTATAACAGAATTACATTACGATTTTCGACAGCATCCTCCTACGCAAAACAAATAAGGTAACTCATTGACTTACGACTGTCACCGTATGAATCGTTTGCTCTGGTTTAGATCTCATGGTTTCAATGCAGCCTAATAGATTGTATTTCTCTTTTACCTATTGTTGTCGTTGTTTCTGTTGTTTTTAATGTATATGGTGTGGTAGTATCTGTTGCTGTTGTTGTAGTGGATGGTTGTGTTGTAGTGGGTGGATCTGTTGTTGTAGTGGATGGTTCAGTGGTTGTGGTTGCTGGTTCAGTTGTTGTAGTTGCTGGTTCAGTTGTTGTGGTTGCTGGTTCAGTAGTTGTAGTTGCTTGATCAGTTGTTGTAGTAGCTGTCTCTGTTGTTGTAGTCGTTGGTTCCGTTGTTGTAGTGAATGGTTCTGTTGTTATCGATTCCGTCGTTGTTGTTACGTTTCTGAAAAATAAAAATTTAGGATATTCAAAACTCCCAAATAGATGTGTAGACTATGTAGCTTTTTTTGTTTCGAACCATTGTTATCCTTTGTTGCAAACGATAAAATTCTCACATGCACGTGGGATTCCCCTCGACAATGGCACAGCTGGTATTATCCGGACACGGACCAAGGGTAACAAATATGTCACACACAACCATCGTATTGGTAAATGCTGGAAGATATCATAGCATAAACTAAATGATTTGATATTTCTGTAATATGCAATATGTTATACAGATGTAATCGTCACTCCCATCATTAACATTTTAACAATATCACACTGTATTTGTAAATACTGAAAGGTGTAATATATTATAATCTATGATTTGGTTTGTAATATGCAAATTGTCCATTGTTCGTTCCATTTTTCAAATTCAAAAAACTCATATCCAAGCTGTGACCAAATATAGCCCTAATCTATAGCAATACATGTAATAACTTCAAAGCGACATTGCAGGTTATGTGCAATAACAATAATAATATAATAATTAAAAAAAAGCTTAGAGTTTGATATGTTCATAGACAAAGGTACAGTTTCTCTGTCATAGTATCTAAAGCGGCACGTATTACACTAATCCGAAGGCAACGCAAAAGGAGATTGAGAGAGAGAGAGAGAGAGAGAGAGAGAGAGAGAGAGAGAGAGAGATAAAGTCACCGCTATACCCAGAATTTGAATAGAGTGGTTGATATTTTCAAATGTGGAAATCTCAGAGGTTTGTATTTTTGTTGCACAACACAATATTCTTAGTTAGATCCACCGCCTTGTCAGTTGTAGAATTACGTCATATTCATATGGCGCGCACTACATTGTTCAGAGAATCATAAGTGAGATCCCAGGTCAACATGATGTAACATTGCGAGATAAAAAAAAAAAGACGGTCATTAACATTTTAGAAGGTTGGTTTTTTTTTTTCGAAATTAAAAATCCAATAAGGGTACTTGTATGTTCACTGTCCTAATCTATAGAGCTCGCTACTCAATTGAATTAAGGCGTCCCATACAAAAATAAAGTAAAATAGGTGCATAAAATGGCCTTTAGTGTTTTATATGGAAAATATATAATGGAAAATATCCGAGAACGAAAGGACGTTTAAACCGATACCAGTAGCCTTTCATACATTTTCATCGAGGCATGTGTTCAACATCACGAGACTATCACGTGAAATTATATATTTAGAACCAACAAAAATTATTGTGATAATTGCAAAAGTGCAACGATATCGGTTACATGCAGGCTGACCCTTTTAATATTGAAAAACAGAGCTTACTTTATATTACCTGAAAAGTTTTGGGACCAAGTTCTCCGATAGAAGGAAGGAAGTTTAAAATGCCTCTAATGCAGCATATTTCTTAATTTTCGAGAGTATGCAAGATATTATCAGATGCGGAAAGGGGTTTCTATTTGTGTCAGAAGTTGATCTCAACACTTTTCTGATATATCAATGTAATAAGAATAAAAATATATAAACATCAAGCACCACCATACACTGTACATCGTTGCATTTTTACATTTACTGCAGCTGGTCGCAATCACTATGTAAATTAAACGCAGTGCTAATCCGATCAGGAGAATATGTAGGGGTGATTTCAAGGTAACAATATAAAATGAACATCACCTTCGTGCAAACTAGATATGATAAATGCAGAGTGATTTGATATGAAAAAGAAATAATATATGATTATGTGATAAGCATTTGACAAGGAAATTTTTCATGAATACTGTTAATCACTTGATAAAGGTAGTAAATAATGACATACTATTATGACACTTTCCCCGCGATACAACTGTAAGAACTTGTACGTCGTGACGTATGTGTTTACTGTGACGTCATATGGTGCGAAGTGCACTGAGGTACATTTATATACAGCACTGTAATTGTTCCTGGCAAGCCTTAACTGAACTGAGTACACAAGCGGCTCACTGCGCTTGTTATAACTATACTATCCAATTAGATAGTTCCTGTGCTCTTTCGAGAGAAAAAAACCCAGAAAAATAGGACCGTCAGTATGATTCGCCATTATTAAGTCGATATTGTAGGTTGCACAATGGTGTGTGGGAAAGGGGGAACATACTGTGATGCTGTGATGTTAAATGACGAGCGTTCCCCAATGTGTTAACCGTTTACTAGCCAGTAAGAGTACAATTCTTTGATTAACTAAGATGAGTACAGCCATGCTATTTGAGTGCAAGTTTTGTTTATAATATTAAAACACGGTTTAAGTAAAGGGTAATATAAATCCATGCCAAGTATATTTCTTACTCCCTACCTAACACAAACAACTTAGAAAAATAACTGCCGCCATAAGAACAAATGTACTTACGATGTATGTTCCCACTGGTGTCCGTAAATTCAACCTGATCTGCAGTGTACATTTGTTCATTGTACGTTATGTTTAATTGTTGTGTTATCAATTGATGGATAATGTTTGCTAGTTCACTCTGAGCCTGCTCAATGTTATTGCTGTGGACAACTAAACTATGGATGGCCTTAATACTTCCAAATCTGAAAGGTGAATGTTTTTATCAATGATATAAAATCTAGCCATGACGTCATGCATCGTGATTACAAGAGTACCATTGTCAATTACTTAAAATTCACCCATGCTACACTGTAGTCCCAAGCGTATCATTAATTATTTGAAACTTATTGATGATACACAGCATGATATATATGTACAGATTAACAATGCTTGTTAACTAAGAATGATTAGGGTGCTCGCTTTGCAATCGACAGGTCAAGGTTTCGTTCTCAACCCCAGCTCTGTGTCAAACTTAAGACGCTCAACATAACAAGTGACTGTTTTCCCTGCCAAGCGCATGGCAATAGAAGTAAAGCCATGGGTCATTGGGATATGGTCTACAAAACGGAGGACTGTGTCAGGGTGAACGCTGACATGATAAAGAACTTACACTGGTGCGACCTTTAGCGTCATGAATGGGTCTTAATCCGTGTCACTGCACTTAAATCTGGGACGTTAGTGAATGTTTCTCGATTGGAACATAGAACAACATACAAATAATCAAACATAGATAATCATTTTTGATTTTCTAAAGGCATATCCCTCCAGCGTAATCACGTCCATTTCTGGTACATATTAGATTAATTAACAACTCAACTTTATGACAAACGGGATGATTTCAGCTTTTCCACAATCAACTTCCCATATTCATGTATCAATGTTCCATTTTAACCTGCATATGGCGTTTACGTAGCTCAGCTGATTCAATATCAAAGAGGTTGTTCTGCATGTGGTCAGTTTTCAAATCGACTTAGGATGCTGCCAAATACGTTGATGTTAAAGATCTATCAACAATCTCGCTTTAAGACAGCATTTCGCAAATTGTATGGTCGTTAAAACCTACTGGTTTACCACTACAATTTGTTATATGGTAAAATACTGTATGACATAACTCGTACCAGTTGAGGTTGTTTTTACACACTAATTTTGACTACGGATGACTCCATTTATCCGATCAAGATATTGGGATAACGGCGGGTGTGACCAGTTGAAAAAGGATGTTTACCCCTAGGCACTTGACTGCACTTCTGCTACGCCCAGGTGTTTGTGTTTACACTACTCCTGATTGTGATTTTTTTTATAGAAGCAATAAGATTGATTGATGTTCGTTGTGTTCACCTTTTAAATCATACTTGCATAACCACATGATAAGACATCAGACATGTCAATTTCTATATAAACACTATCGATATTTGTGCGAAAATCACTTGTGTATTTAATTTGAAATAGAAAAAGAAACTTTTATCTTTTATCTTACTGAATGTTGGCTACTTCCACCCTCAAAAATCCAGTCACAGTCTGGTAGATAGTTGTTAGCTGAAATACAAAACATGTCACATGATGAGGAGTATGCTCATAATATGTCGGGAGTGGTTCGTCAAATCCAAAGGATGAAGAAATCTTAATGAGTTTATAAAAGATCGACACATCTTAATGAGTTGTGAAGGATTGACAGACCTTAATGAGTTTATAAGGGATCGACAAATATTAATGAGTTTATAAAGGGTCAACATATCTTAATGAGTATCAATATATATATATATATATATATATATATATATATATATATATTCAATAAATTCTGGCTCATGAGAATATAAACTGGTCAGTAAATAATGGAGCATATTTTGAGTCCATGTGAATTCCAACACACTGTTAGAAGACCTTTTCCCCAAAAAGAACGTAAATATTCTAGAGAAAGAGAATGTAAAGAATGGCCAAGCAAATTGTGTGAAACACATCAGAGAACAAGCAACTTGAATTTGTAAATACGGTTACGATAACCACCACACTATTTTGCAAAATATTAACTTTAAACGAGGATGAAATATCGACTTATTTCTATTTTAGAATACGTCACCACTGCTATTTTTAACTAGATATCGAATGCGTCATTTAATGTTTTAAGGTAGCTCATTACACCAAAATATTATTTAATGGCTCTTTAAAACACCTCTTACATGTGTGAAGTATGATTTCACCATCAAAAGACTGATACAAGTTCGCAATTATTTTATATGAATCTTTGGTGATTTATCCCGGAATGATACAAAAATGTGCTTTGTTTGCAAATAAGATACTTTAGAGTCACAATATGAATATCTAAGAAATGATGCCTAAACGCCTCAGATAGACGACCTGAAATTTTGAATACAAAGATATTTTTGAAAATTGAAAACGTTATTTCCTAATGCTTTTTGAATATATCAGAGAAACATATTTTAAAAAGAAGTTGAAATGTAATGGTCAAAATTTGGAATTATTAAGATTTTTCAAATTTGAACCAAGCCCGGAATTATAAGAAAAGTAATCATAGAGAACATTGTAATCAGAAAACTACATTCCCTTGATGTAAAATTAGGAAATCAATTTCTTGATGAAAAGTACATAGAGTTAGCTACAATATTATTATTTTAGTATATATTTTTTTATATCAATTTCGATCCGAATCGGTAATTTTTTTCTCTCGTTTGAATATAGTGATAGATCTTAAAATAAAGGGGGGGGGGTGTCATTTCGTTTCAATTTCTGTTTAAAATCTTTTCTAACTGATATTTTATTTTGAAGATAAAATCTTTAAAAGATTTTAACAAATAATGTTTTTAATTTCCATAAATGTTTTTTTCAAAAACATTAGAATGCTTACTGTATATCCGAGTGTTTTAGGCATGTTTTATTAGGTATTCATATCATGCACCAAATCACGGTGAAATTTGGATTCTAGAGTATTTTTGTTTTGCAAACAAAACACGATTTTCATCTTTCCGGGATAAATATAAAAAAAATCATATAAAATAAGTGAGAGCTTGAGTCACTCTTTAGATGGTGAGCGCTAGCTACAATAATGTAGCCATCTCCATTTTTTTTATTTATTTATTTGTTTGGTTTTCTTTTTGGAGGGAGGGCTACAACTCCTTAGCATCTCCGTAATGGTGCAAAAGCGGGAGTGATTCACATCTGCTGACTTTCTTTACGTGAAAAAAAAATGATTTTCTATGTTTCTTAGTCAATATATAAATTTACAACCTGCAACTTACGATTTGTGAGGCTCTATTCTTTCGTTTTCAACAATTTCGATATATTCCAATTTCTCGATTCATATTTGTGCGCCATGTTTGATGTACTGAAGTTTCAACTTCTGATTGTCAAGTTATTTGCATATGCCATTTAAGGTAGTATCTACATTAATGGACAAGTACGGAGGAGAATACAATTTCGTTGGTATTAAAAAGGTTTAGATTTAACATCAAGCTAAAAAACGAACAACAGAGTTGAAAGATTTTCCTTTCTTCGTTGGAGTGGCTCGACTAACTACATTTTCGCGCAGATTTTCAATGTTTAGGTTTTTCAGTTGATCCATCTACGAGATCTCGCAATAACAACCATGGTGGAGCAGACGAATAGTTTTGCATGATGTACATGATGTTTAATAAAAACACCTTTATTAGACGTACCCAACCACAAAGTTGGTACTCTTTTTGGTGTGAACAACATTTGGGACTAATACACGGAGCTTATTATCGGTTATTCATAAAATCATTTTACAACATTACGGAGATCCTATGGAATTGTAGCCCTATCCCGAAAACGTCAGAATAAAATAAATCGGATAGGGCTACATATTGCAGCTAGGTGAGATTATACTTCATAATATCATAGGATGCGTTTTAAGAAGCCGGTGTACCTAGTTTTTTGTTCATCATGCAGATTTTGCCAATAATTGCGATCATTAGAAATCTATTACTTTACTGTCAATCTTCAGATATTAACGTTACTTTCATTATGAACTTAAGATTATTCTTTGTTTCTAAATAGTGATACATGTTTGAAACACATGGAATAATTTTGATGAGTTTTCTATAATTTTTCAATTTTCTAACTTTTGCCTTATATATTTCATTTCAAAAGATCATCAAGAACACTTTTTTCATTTGACGTAAATGTATACTGTAGCATACTTCACATCAGGTGAAGGGAATGAGCCGTTTTCAAAAAAAAAAAGAAAAAAAAAGAAGAAAAAAAAAACCCAAAACCACAACAAGAATTGTATAATGGAGAAACACGCATCATAAAATGTGTTCGTTGTAAGCGGTTCTTTCAAACACTCGATCCCTTATTTACCTAGCCTTGTGTCTCTCGAAAATTTAACCAAACAGAAACACAAACACAGTTACTAACTTGCATTTGTAATGAAATCTATATTTCCAAATGTAAATCTTTTTTTTCTTCAGATATCACTGTTTTCCATATTTATACTTAAAACAGCTAAAAGAAATATTCGTAAAATCTAGATATCTAAAGGATACGAATTTCTGAACTTCTGTAGTACTGCCTTTGTCTAATTACACACATTTCTGCTGAAGAATTAGAATTTGAGTTCTACAGGATATACAGATATCTTACCGCTGTGCTCATGTTTGTCTTGATCTCATCTTCATTTGCTGGATCTCCAGAAGCACTTATATTCACACGGAAGGAAAATCTTTTTTCATTTGGATCTAAAATGCATCAACAAAATATGAAAGTTTACAAGTTTGCTAGGAGAGAGAGAGAGAGAGAGAGAGAGAGAGAGAGAGAGAGAGAGAGAGAACAAATATTATTTAGTCGGAAAATTACAGCAATAGAAAACTTTACGACAAGGTAAGCAACATTTGTGACATTTCACTTAACACTGGTGAAGTCTTATTAAGAATAAAAATTAAGGGAAAATACCAATTCGCCCTTAAATTATGTAAACCACGGGACAAGAAGTTATTCAATCTTGTAACCACTCATAATTCCCAAACCAGGAACATTACGTTGTTTATTAAAGACACGGATGGGGTATGAGAATGTCTAAAACTCTTAATAAATCCTAATAACAAAAAAAAAACGTCGCCGCATATTATGAAAATTCTGCTTTCACAACAAAACAAATGTTTCTGTGCATCATACGTGGACAGTCCTAAGTAAATGAGTGACCTTATTTCTTGTGTCAAGAGGATTCTGTCCAAAGGAAATATCTTCGAAATCAGATCCAGGAATTCCAAAATAGATGTCGACATTTACTGTGCCTCTTAGAAGTTGTTTGCTGTGCAACGTGCGGAGAATGTAGAGAGTACTACAGACCTACATTTCCAGCAATATACCGAACCTTTCGATACAAGCAGAAACGGATATTTTTTCATCATCCCTTTGCATAAAATCTTTTTGAACAGTGCATATACAATGGTGTGCATCATTGACGTTGTATAAGGATACCTTTTAGCAAAGATGATTTTAACGCCACGTGGTTTATGTTTTAAGATATCTTATGATCAATTTGAAAGCAATTAGAGGATCAATATCACTTATTTTTACGTGTATCACGATGCCATTTAAGAAAGTCACAAATTTTAAAAAGCTATACTATTTAAGGTATTATATATTTTGTCCTTTTTTCCAATAATTTCATCGAATTTTGGTTTGTTATGGCGATTCTATAATGTTGAATAACAAAGGCAGAGTATAACAGAATTACATTACGATTTTCGACAGCATCCTCCTACGCAAAACAAATAAGGTAACTCATTGACTTACGACTGTCACCGTATGAATCGTTTGCTCTGGTTTAGATCTCATGGTTTCAATGCAGCCTAATAGATTGTATTTCTCTTTTACCTATTGTTGTCGTTGTTTCTGTTGTTTTTAATGTATATGGTGTGGTAGTATCTGTTGCTGTTGTTGTAGTGGATGGTTGTGTTGTAGTGGGTGGATCTGTTGTTGTAGTGGATGGTTCAGTGGTTGTGGTTGCTGGTTCAGTTGTTGTAGTTGCTGGTTCAGTTGTTGTGGTTGCTGGTTCAGTTGTTGTTGTTGTTGCTGGTTCAGTAGTTGTAGTTGCTTGATCAGTTGTTGTAGTAGCTGTCTCTGTTGTTGTAGTCGTTGGTTCCGTTGTTGTAGTGAATGGTTCTGTTGTTATCGATTCCGTCGTTGTTGTTACGTTTCTGAAAAATAAAAATTTAGGATATTCAAAACTCCCAAATAGATGTGTAGACTATGTAGCTTTTTTTGTTTCGAACCATTGTTATCCTTTGTTGCAAACGATAAAATTCTCACATGCACGTGGGATTCCCCTCGACAATGGCACAGCTGGTATTATCCGGACACGGACCAAGGGTAACAAATATGTCACACACAACCATCGTATTGGTAAATGCTGGAAGATATCATAGCATAAACTAAATGATTTGATATTTCTGTAATATGCAATATGTTATACAGATGTAATCGTCACTCCCATCATTAACATTTTAACAATATCACACTGTATTTGTAAATACTGAAAGGTGTAATATATTATAATCTATGATTTGGTTTGTAATATGCAAATTGTCCATTGTTCGTTCCATTTTTCAAATTCAAAAAACTCATATCCAAGCTGTGACCAAATATAGCCCTAATCTATAGCAATACATGTAATAACTTCAAAGCGACATTGCAGGTTATGTGCAATAACAATAATAATATAATAATTAAAAAAAAGCTTAGAGTTTGATATGTTCATAGACAAAGGTACAGTTTCTCTGTCATAGTATCTAAAGCGGCACGTATTACACTAATCCGAAGGCAACGCAAAAGGAGATTGAGAGAGAGAGAGAGAGAGAGAGAGAGAGAGAGAGAGAGAGAGAGATAAAGTCACCGCTATACCCAGAATTTGAATAGAGTGGTTGATATTTTCAAATGTGGAAATCTCAGAGGTTTGTATTTTTGTTGCACAACACAATATTCTTAGTTAGATCCACCGCCTTGTCAGTTGTAGAATTACGTCATATTCATATGGCGCGCACTACATTGTTCAGAGAATCATAAGTGAGATCCCAGGTCAACATGATGTGACATTGCGAGATAAAAAAAAAAGATGGTCATTAACATTTTAGAAGGTTGGGTTTTTTTTTTCGAAATTAAAAATCCAATAAGGGTACTTGTATGTTCACTGTCCTAATCTATAGAGCTCGCTACTCAATTGAATTAAGGCGTCCCATACAAAAATAAAGTAAAATAGGTGCATAAAATGGCCTTTAGTGTTTTATATGGAAAATATATAATGGAAAATATCCGAGAACGAAAGGACGTTTAAACCGATACCAGTAGCCTTTCATACATTTTCATCGAGGCATGTGTTCAACATCACGAGACTATCACGTGAAATTATATATTTAGAACCAACAAAAATTATTGTGATAATTGCAAAAGTGCAACGATATCGGTTACATACAGGCTGACCCTTTTAATATTGAAAAACAGAGCTTACTTTATATTACCTGAAAAGTTTTGGGACCAAGTTCTCCGATAGAAAGAAGGAAGTTTAAAATGCCTCTAATGCAGCATATTTCTTAATTTTCGAGAGTATGCAAGATATTATCAGATGCGGAAAGGGGTTTCTATTTGTGTCAGAAGTTGCTCTCAACACTTTTCTGATATATCAATGTAATAAGAATAAAAATATATAAACATCAAGCACCACCATACACTGTACATCGTTGCATTTTTACATTTACTGCAGCTGGTCGCAATCACTATGTAAATTAAACGCAGTGCTAATCCGATCAGGAGAATATGTAGGGGTGATTTCAAGGTAACAATATAAAATGAACATCACCTTCGTGCAAACTAGATATGATAAATGCAGAGTGATTTGATATGAAAAAGAAATAATATATGATTATGTGATAAGCATTTGACAAGGAAATTTTTCATGAATACTGTTAATCACTTGATAACGGTAGTAAATAATGACATACTATTATGACACTTTCCCCGCGATACAACTGTAAGAACTTGTACGTCGTGACGTATGTTTTTACTGTGACGTCATATGGTGCGAAGTGCACTGAGGTACATTTATATACAGCACTGTAATTGTTCCTGGCAAGCCTTAACTGAACTGAGTACACAAGCGGCTCACTGCGCTTGTTATAACTATACTATCCAATTAGATAGTTCCTGTGCTCTTTCGAGAGAAAAAAAACCCAGAAAAATAGGACCGTCAGTATGATTCGCCATTATTAAGTCGATATTGTAGGTTGCACAATGGTGTGTGGGAAAGGGGGAACATACTGTGATGTTAAATGACGAGCGTTCCCCAATGTGTTAACCGTTTACTAGCCAGTAAGAGTACAATTCTTTGATTAACTAAGATGAGTACAGCCATGCTATTTGAGTGCAAGTTTTGTTTATAATATTAAAACACGGTTTAAGTAAAGGGTAATATAAATCCATGCCAAGTATATTTCTTACTCCCTACCTAACACAAACAACTTAGAAAAATAACTGCCGCCATAAGAACAAATGTACTTACGATGTATGTTCCCACTGGTGTCCGTAAATTCAACCTGATCTGCAGTGTACATTTGTTCATTGTACGTTATGTTTAATTGTTGTGTTATCAATTGATGGATAATGTTTGCTAGTTCACTCTGAGCCTGCTCAATGTTATTGCTGTGGACAACTAAACTATGGATGGCCTTAATACTTCCAAATCTGAAAGGTGAATGTTTTTATCAATGATATAAAATCTAGCCATGACGTCATGCATCGTGATTACAAGAGTACCATTGTCAATTACTTAAAATTCACCCATGCTACACTGTAGTCCCAAGCGTATCATTAATTATTTGAAACTTATTGATGATACACAGCATGATATATATGTACAGATTAACAATGTTTGTTAACTAAGAATGATTAGGGTGCTCGCTTTGCAATCGACAGGTCAAGGTTTCGTTCTCAACCCCAGCTCTGTGTCAAACTTAAGACGCTCAACATAACAAGTGACTGTTTTCCCTGCCAAGCGCATGGCAATAGAAGTAAAGCCATGGGTCATTGGGATATGGTCTACAAAACGGAGGACTGTGTCAGGGTGAACGCTGACATGATAAAGAACTTACACTGGTGCGACCTTTAGCGTCATGAATGGGTCTTAATCCGTGTCACTGCACTTAAATCTGGGACGTTAGTGAATGTTTCTCGATTGGAACATAGAACAACATACAAATAATCAAACATAGATAATCATTTTTGATTTTCTAAAGGCATATCCCTCCAGCGTAATCACGTCCATTTCTGGTACATATTAGATTAATTAACAACTCAACTTTATGACAAACGGGATGATTTCAGCTTTTCCACAATCAACTTCCCATATTCATGTATCAATGTTCCATTTTAACCTGCATATGGCGTTTACGTAGCTCAGCTGATTCAATATCAAAGAGGTTGTTCTGCATGTGGTCAGTTTTCAAATCGACTTAGGATGCTGCCAAATACGTTGATGTTAAAGATCTATCAACAATCTCGCTTTAAGACAGCATTTCGCAAATTGTATGGTCGTTAAAACCTACTGGTTTACCACTACAATTTGTTATATGGTAAAATACTGTATGACATAACTCGTACCAGTTGAGGTTGTTTTTACACACTAATTTTGACTACGGATGACTCCATTTATCCGATCAAGATATTGGGATAACGGCGGGTGTGACCAGTTGAAAAAGGATGTTTACCCCTAGGCACTTGACTGCACTTCTGCTACGCCCAGGTGTTTGTGTTTACACTACTCCTGATTGTGATTTTTTTTATAGAAGCAATAAGATTGATTGATGTTCGTTGTGTTCACCTTTTAAATCATACTTGCATAACCACATGATAAGACATCAGACATGTCAATTTCTATATAAACACTATCGATATTTGTGCGAAAATCACTTGTGTATTTAATTTGAAATAGAAAAAGAAACTTTTATCTTTTATCTTACTGAATGTTGGCTACTTCCACCCTCAAAAATCCAGTCACAGTCTGGTAGATAGTTGTTAGCTGAAATACAAAACATGTCACATGATGAGGAGTATGCTCATAATATGTCGGGAGTGGTTCGTCAAATCCAAAGGATGAAGAAATCTTAATGAGTTTATAAAAGATCGACACATCTTAATGAGTTGTGAAGGATTGACAGACCTTAATGAGTTTATAAGGGATCGACAAATATTAATGAGTTTATAAAGGGTCAACATATCTTAATGAGTATCAATATATATATATATATATATATATATATATATATATATATATATATATATTCAATAAATTCTGGCTCATGAGAATATAAACTGGTCAGTAAATAATGGAGCATATTTTGAGTCCATGTGAATTCCAACACACTGTTAGAAGACCTTTTCCCCAAAAAGAACGTAAATATTCTAGAGAAAGAGAATGTAAAGAATGGCCAAGCAAATTGTGTGAAACACATCAGAGAACAAGCAACTTGAATTTGTAAATACGGTTACGATAACCACCACACTATTTTGCAAAATATTAACTTTAAACGAGGATGAAATATCGACTTATTTCTATTTTAGAATACGTCACCACTGCTATTTTTAACTAGATATCGAATGCGTCATTTAATGTTTTAAGGTAGCTCATTACACCAAAATATTATTTAATGGCTCTTTAAAACACCTCTTACATGTGTGAAGTATGATTTCACCATCAAAAGACTGATACAAGTTCGCAATTATTTTATATGAATCTTTGGTGATTTATCCCGGAATGATACAAAAATGTGCTTTGTTTGCAAATAAGATACTTTAGAGTCACAATATGAATATCTAAGAAATGATGCCTAAACGCCTCAGATAGACGACCTGAAATTTTGAATACAAAGATATTTTTGAAAATTGAAAACGTTATTTCCTAATGCTTTTTGAATATATCAGAGAAACATATTTTAAAAAGAAGTTGAAATGTAATGGTCAAAATTTGGAATTATTAAGATTTTTCAAATTTGAACCAAGCCCGGAATTATAAGAAAAGTAATCATAGAGAACATTGTAATCAGAAAACTACATTCCCTTGATGTAAAATTAGGAAATCAATTTCTTGATGAAAAGTACATAGAGTTAGCTACAATATGATTATTTTAGTATATTTTTTTTTATATCAATTTCGATCCGAATCGGTAATTTTTTTCTCTCGTTTGAATATAGTGATAGATCTTAA
The DNA here is from genome assembly GCF_947568905.1 of Ostrea edulis. Lineage (NCBI taxonomy): Eukaryota > Metazoa > Mollusca > Bivalvia > Ostreida > Ostreidae > Ostrea > Ostrea edulis. The sequence goes on along the minus strand of NC_079169.1, from coordinate 49,491,129 downwards.
AATAAAGGGGGGGGGGTCATTTCGTTTCAATTTCTGTTTAAAATCTTTTCTAACTGATATTTTATTTTGAAGATAAAATCTTTAAAAGATTTTAACAAATAATGTTTTTAATTTCCATAAATGTTTTTTTCAAAAACATTAGAATGCTTACTGTATATCCGAGTGTTTTAGGCATGTTTTATTAGGTATTCATATCATGCACCAAATCACGGTGAAATTTGGATTCTAGAGTATTTTTGTTTTGCAAACAAAACACGATTTTCATCTTTCCGGGATAAATATAAAAAAAATCATATAAAATAAGTGAGAGCTTGAGTCACTCTTTAGATGGTGAGCGCTAGCTACAATAATGTAGCCATCTCCATTTTTTTTATTTATTTATTTGTTTGGTTTTCTTTTTGGAGGGAGGGCTACAACTCCTTAGCATCTCCGTAATGGTGCAAAAGCGGGAGTGATTCACATCTGCTGACTTTCTTTACGTGAAAAAAAAATGATTTTCTATGTTTCTTAGTCAATATATAAATTTACAACCTGCAACTTACGATTTGTGAGGCTCTATTCTTTCGTTTTCAACAATTTCGATATATTCCAATTTCTCGATTCATATTTGTGCGCCATGTTTGATGTACTGAAGTTTCAACTTCTGATTGTCAAGTTATTTGCATATGCCATTTAAGGTAGTATCTACATTAATGGACAAGTACGGAGGAGAATACAATTTCGTTGGTATTAAAAAGGTTTAGATTTAACATCAAGCTAAAAAACGAACAACAGAGTTGAAAGATTTTCCTTTCTTCGTTGGAGTGGCTCGACTAACTACATTTTCGCGCAGATTTTCAATGTTTAGGTTTTTCAGTTGATCCATCTACGAGATCTCGCAATAACAACCATGGTGGAGCAGACGAATAGTTTTGCATGATGTACATGATGTTTAATAAAAACACCTTTATTAGACGTACCCAACCACAAAGTTGGTACTCTTTTTGGTGTGAACAACATTTGGGACTAATACACGGAGCTTATTATCGGTTATTCATAAAATCATTTTACAACATTACGGAGATCCTATGGAATTGTAGCCCTATCCCGAAAACGTCAGAATAAAATAAATCGGATAGGGCTACATATTGCAGCTAGGTGAGATTATACTTCATAAGATCATAGGATGCGTTTTAAGAAGCCGGTGTACCTAGTTTTTTGTTCATCATGCAGATTTTGCCAATAATTGCGATCATTAGAAATCTATTACTTTACTGTCAATCTTCAGATATTAACGTTACTTTCATTATGAACTTAAGATTATTCTTTGTTTCTAAATAGTGATACATGTTTGAAACACATGGAATAATTTTGATGAGTTTTCTATAATTTTTCAATTTTCTAACTTTTGCCTTATATATTTCATTTCAAAAGATCATCAAGAACACTTTTTTCATTTGACGTAAATGTATACTGTAGCATACTTCACATCAGGTGAAGGGAATGAGCCGTTTTCAAAAAAAAAAAGAAAAAAAAAGAAGAAAAAAAAAACCCAAAACCACAACAAGAATTGTATAATGGAGAAACACGCATCATAAAATGTGTTCGTTGTAAGCGGTTCTTTCAAACACTCGATCCCTTATTTACCTAGCCTTGTGTCTCTCGAAAATTTAACCAAACAGAAACACAAACACAGTTACTAACTTGCATTTGTAATGAAATCTATATTTCCAAATGTAAATCTTTTTTTTCTTCAGATATCACTGTTTTCCATATTTATACTTAAAACAGCTAAAAGAAATATTCGTAAAATCTAGATATCTAAAGGATACGAATTTCTGAACTTCTGTAGTACTGCCTTTGTCTAATTACACACATTTCTGCTGAAGAATTAGAATTTGAGTTCTACAGGATATACAGATATCTTACCGCTGTGCTCATGTTTGTCTTGATCTCATCTTCATTTGCTGGATCTCCAGAAGCACTTATATTCACACGGAAGGAAAATCTTTTTTCATTTGGATCTAAAATGCATCAACAAAATATGAAAGTTTACAAGTTTGCTAGGAGAGAGAGAGAGAGAGAGAGAGAGAGAGAGAGAGAGAGAGAGAGAGAGAGAACAAATATTATTTAGTCGGAAAATTACAGCAATAGAAAACTTTACGACAAGGTAAGCAACATTTGTGACATTTCACTTAACACTGGTGAAGTCTTATTAAGAATAAAAATTAAGGGAAAATACCAATTCGCCCTTAAATTATGTAAACCACGGGACAAGAAGTTATTCAATCTTGTAACCACTCATAATTCCCAAACCAGGAACATTACGTTGTTTATTAAAGACACGGATGGGGTATGAGAATGTCTAAAACTCTTAATAAATCCTAATAACAAAAAAAAAACGTCGCCGCATATTATGAAAATTCTGCTTTCACAACAAAACAAATGTTTCTGTGCATCATACGTGGACAGTCCTAAGTAAATGAGTGACCTTATTTCTTGTGTCAAGAGGATTCTGTCCAAAGGAAATATCTTCGAAATCAGATCCAGGAATTCCAAAATAGATGTCGACATTTACTGTGCCTCTTAGAAGTTGTTTGCTGTGCAACGTGCGCAGAATGTGGAGAGTACTACAGACCTACATTTCCAGCAATATACCGAACCTTTCGATACAAGCAGAAACGGATATTTTTTCATCATCCCTTTGCATAAAATCTTTTTGAACAGTGCATATACAATGGTGTGCATCATTGACGTTGTATAAGGATACCTTTTAGCAAAGATGATTTTAACGCCACGTGGTTTATGTTTTAAGATATCTTATGATCAATTTGAAAGCAATTAGAGGATCAATATCACTTATTTTTACGTGTATCACGATGCCATTTAAGAAAGTCACAAATTTTAAAAAGCTATACTATTTAAGGTATTATATATTTTGTCCTTTTTTCCAATAATTTCATCGAATTTTGGTTTGTTATGGCGATTCTATAATGTTGAATAACAAAGGCAGAGTATAACAGAATTACATTACGATTTTCGACAGCATCCTCCTACGCAAAACAAATAAGGTAACTCATTGACTTACGACTGTCACCGTATGAATCGTTTGCTCTGGTTTAGATCTCATGGTTTCAATGCAGCCTAATAGATTGTATTTCTCTTTTACCTATTGTTGTCGTTGTTTCCGTTGTTTTTAATGTATATGGTGTGGTAGTATCTGTTGCTGTTGTTGTAGTGGATGGTTGTGTTGTAGTGGGTGGATCTGTTGTTGTAGTGGATGGTTCAGTGGTTGTGGTTGCTGGTTCAGTTGTTGTAGTTGCTGGTTCAGTTGTTGTGGTTGCTGGTTCAGTTGTTGTTGTTGTTGCTGGTTCAGTAGTTGTAGTTGCTTGATCAGTTGTTGTAGTAGCTGTCTCTGTTGTTGTAGTCGTTGGTTCCGTTGTTGTAGTGAATGGTTCTGTTGTTATCGATTCCGTCGTTGTTGTTACGTTTCTGAAAAATAAAAATTTAGGATATTCAAAACTCCCAAATAGATGTGTAGACTATGTAGCTTTTTTTGTTTCGAACCATTGTTATCCTTTGTTGCAAACGATAAAATTCTCACATGCACGTGGGATTCCCCTCGACAATGGCACAGCTGGTATTATCCGGACACGGACCAAGGGTAACAAATATGTCACACACAACCATCGTATTGGTAAATGCTGGAAGATATCATAGCATAAACTAAATGATTTGATATTTCTGTAATATGCAATATGTTATACAGATGTAATCGTCACTCCCATCATTAACATTTTAACAATATCACACTGTATTTGTAAATACTGAAAGGTGTAATATATTATAATCTATGATTTGGTTTGTAATATGCAAATTGTCCATTGTTCGTTCCATTTTTCAAATTCAAAAAACTCATATCCAAGCTGTGACCAAATATAGCCCTAATCTATAGCAATACATGTAATAACTTCAAAGCGACATTGCAGGTTATGTGCAATAACAATAATAATATAATAATTAAAAAAAAGCTTAGAGTTTGATATGTTCATAGACAAAGGTACAGTTTCTCTGTCATAGTATCTAAAGCGGCACGTATTACACTAATCCGAAGGCAACGCAAAAGGAGAGAGAGAGAGAGAGAGAGAGAGAGAGAGAGAGAGAGAGAGAGAGATAAAGTCACCGCTATACCCAGAATTTGAATAGAGTGGTTGATATTTTCAAATGTGGAAATCTCAGAGGTTTGTATTTTTGTTGCACAACACAATATTCTTAGTTAGATCCACCGCCTTGTCAGTTGTAGAATTACGTCATATTCATATGGCGCGCACTACATTGTTCAGAGAATCATAAGTGAGATCCCAGGTCAACATGATGTGACATTGCGAGATAAAAAAAAAAAAGATGGTCATTAACATTTTAGAAGGTTGGGTTTTTTTTTTCGAAATTAAAAATCCAATAAGGGTACTTGTATGTTCACTGTCCTAATCTATAGAGCTCGCTACTCAATTGAATTAAGGCGTCCCATACAAAAATAAAGTAAAATAGGTGCATAAAATGGCCTTTAGTGTTTTATATGGAAAATATATAATGGAAAATATACGAGAACGAAAGGACGTTTAAACCGATACCAGTAGCCTTTCATACATTTTCATCGAGGCATGTGTTCAACATCACGAGACTATCACGTGAAATTATATATTTAGAACCAACAAAAATTATTGTGATAATTGCAAAAGTGCAACGATATCGGTTACATACAGGCTGACCCTTTTAATATTGAAAAACAGAGCTTACTTTATATTACCTGAAAAGTTTTGGGACCAAGTTCTCCGATAGAAAGAAGGAAGTTTAAAATGCCTCTAATGCAGCATATTTCTTAATTTTCGAGAGTATGCAAGATATTATCAGATGCGGAAAGGGGTTTCTATTTGTGTCAGAAGTTGCTCTCAACACTTTTCTGATATATCAATGTAATAAGAATAAAAATATATAAACATCAAGCACCACCATACACTGTACATCGTTGCATTTTTACATTTACTGCAGCTGGTCGCAATCACTATGTAAATTAAACGCAGTGCTAATCCGATCAGGAGAATATGTAGGGGTGATTTCAAGGTAACAATATAAAATGAACATCACCTTCGTGCAAACTAGATATGATAAATGCAGAGTGATTTGATATGAAAAAGAAATAATATATGATTATGTGATAAGCATTTGACAAGGAAATTTTTCATGAATACTGTTAATCACTTGATAACGGTAGTAAATAATGACATACTATTATGACACTTTCCCCGCGATACAACTGTAAGAACTTGTACGTCGTGACGTATGTTTTTACTGTGACGTCATATGGTGCGAAGTGCACTGAGGTACATTTATATACAGCACTGTAATTGTTCCTGGCAAGCCTTAACTGAACTGAGTACACAAGCGGCTCACTGCGCTTGTTATAACTATACTATCCAATTAGATAGTTCCTGTGCTCTTTCGAGAGAAAAAAACCCAGAAAAATAGGACCGTCAGTATGATTCGCCATTATTAAGTCGATATTGTAGGTTGCACGATGGTGTGTGGGAAAGGGGGAACATACTGTGATGTTAAATGACGAGCGTTCCCCAATGTGTTAACCGTTTACTAGCCAGTAAGAGTACAATTCTTTGATTAACTAAGATGAGTACAGCCATGCTATTTGAGTGCAAGTTTTGTTTATAATATTAAAACACGGTTTAAGTAAAGGGTAATATAAATCCATGCCAAGTATATTTCTTACTCCCTACCTAACACAAACAACTTAGAAAAATAACTGCCGCCATAAGAACAAATGTACTTACGATGTATGTTCCCACTGGTGTCCGTAAATTCAACCTGATCTGCAGTGTACATTTGTTCATTGTACGTTATGTTTAATTGTTGTGTTATCAATTGATGGATAATGTTTGCTAGTTCACTCTGAGCCTGCTCAATGTTATTGCTGTGGACAACTAAACTATGGATGGCCTTAATACTTCCAAATCTGAAAGGTGAATGTTTTTATCAATGATATAAAATCTAGCCATGACGTCATGCATCGTGATTACAAGAGTACCATTGTCAATTACTTAAAATTCACCCATGCTACACTGTAGTCCCAAGCGTATCATTAATTATTTGAAACTTATTGATGATACACAGCATGATATATATGTACAGATTAACAATGTTTGTTAACTAAGAATGATTAGGGTGCTCGCTTTGCAATCGACAGGTCAAGGTTTCGTTCTCAACCCCAGCTCTGTGTCAAACTTAAGACGCTCAACATAACAAGTGACTGTTTTCCCTGCCAAGCGCATGGCAATAGAAGTAAAGCCATGGGTCATTGGGATATGGTCTACAAAACGGAGGACTGTGTCAGGGTGAACGCTGACATGATAAAGAACTTACACTGGTGCGACCTTTAGCGTCATGAATGGGTCTTAATCCGTGTCACTGCACTTAAATCTGGGACGTTAGTGAATGTTTCTCGATTGGAACATAGAACAACATACAAATAATCAAACATAGATAATCATTTTTGATTTTCTAAAGGCATATCCCTCCAGCGTAATCACGTCCATTTCTGGTACATATTAGATTAATTAACAACTCAACTTTATGACAAACGGGATGATTTCAGCTTTTCCACAATCAACTTCCCATATTCATGTATCAATGTTCCATTTTAACCTGCATATGGCGTTTACGTAGCTCAGCTGATTCAATATCAAAGAGGTTGTTCTGCATGTGGTCAGTTTTCAAATCGACTTAGGATGCTGCCAAATACGTTGATGTTAAAGATCTATCAACAATCTCGCTTTAAGACAGCATTTCGCAAATTGTATGGTCGTTAAAACCTACTGGTTTACCACTACAATTTGTTATATGGTAAAATACTGTATGACATAACTCGTACCAGTTGAGGTTGTTTTTACACACTAATTTTGACTACGGATGACTCCATTTATCCGATCAAGATATTGGGATAACGGCGGGTGTGACCAGTTGAAAAAGGATGTTTACCCCTAGGCACTTGACTGCACTTCTGCTACGCCCAGGTGTTTGTGTTTACACTACTCCTGATTGTGATTTTTTTTATAGAAGCAATAAGATTGATTGATGTTCGTTGTGTTCACCTTTTAAATCATACTTGCATAACCACATGATAAGACATCAGACATGTCAATTTCTATATAAACACTATCGATATTTGTGCGAAAATCACTTGTGTATTTAATTTGAAATAGAAAAAGAAACTTTTATCTTTTATCTTACTGAATGTTGGCTACTTCCACCCTCAAAAATCCAGTCACAGTCTGGTAGATAGTTGTTAGCTGAAATACAAAACATGTCACATGATGAGGAGTATGCTCATAATATGTCGGGAGTGGTTCGTCAAATCCAAAGGATGAAGAAATCTTAATGAGTTTATAAAAGATCGACACATCTTAATGAGTTGTGAAGGATTGACAGACCTTAATGAGTTTATAAGAGATCGACAAATATTAATGAGTTTATAAAGGGTCAACATATCTTAATGAGTATCAATATATATATATATATATATATATATATATATATATATATATATTCAATAAATTCTGGCTCATGAGAATATAAACTGGTCAGTAAATAATGGAGCATATTTTGAGTCCATGTGAATTCCAACACACTGTTAGAAGACCTTTTCCCCAAAAAGAACGTAAATATTCTAGAGAAAGAGAATGTAAAGAATGGCCAAGCAAATTGTGTGAAACACATCAGAGAACAAGCAACTTGAATTTGTAAATACGGTTACGATAACCACCACACTATTTTGCAAAATATTAACTTTAAACGAGGATGAAATATCGACTTATTTCTATTTTAGAATACGTCACCACTGCTATTTTTAACTAGATATCGAATGCGTCATTTAATGTTTTAAGGTAGCTCATTACACCAAAATATTATTTAATGGCTCTTTAAAACACCTCTTACATGTGTGAAGTATGATTTCACCATCAAAAGACTGATACAAGTTCGCAATTATTTTATATGAATCTTTGGTGATTTATCCCGGAATGATACAAAAATGTGCTTTGTTTGCAAATAAGATACTTTAGAGTCACAATATGAATATCTAAGAAATGATGCCTAAACGCCTCAGATAGACGACCTGAAATTTTGAATACAAAGATATTTTTGAAAATTGAAAACGTTATTTCCTAATGCTTTTTGAATATATCAGAGAAACATATTTTAAAAAGAAGTTGAAATGTAATGGTCAAAATTTGGAATTATTAAGATTTTTCAAATTTGAACCAAGCCCGGAATTATAAGAAAAGTAATCATAGAGAACATTGTAATCAGAAAACTACATTCCCTTGATGTAAAATTAGGAAATCAATTTCTTGATGAAAAGTACATAGAGTTAGCTACAATATGATTATTTTAGTATATTTTTTTTTATATCAATTTCGATCCGAATCGGTAATTTTTTTCTCTCGTTTGAATATAGTGATAGATCTTAAAATAAAGGGGGGGGGGTCATTTCGTTTCAATTTCTGTTTAAAATCTTTTCTAACTGATATTTTATTTTGAAGATAAAATCTTTAAAAGATTTTAACAAATAATGTTTTTAATTTCCATAAATGTTTTTTTCAAAAACATTAGAATGCTTACTGTATATCCGAGTGTTTTAGGCATGTTTTATTAGGTATTCATATCATGCACCAAATCACGGTGAAATTTGGATTCTAGAGTATTTTTGTTTTGCAAACAAAACACGATTTTCATCTTTCCGGGATAAATATAAAAAAAATCATATAAAATAAGTGAGAGCTTGAGTCACTCTTTAGATGGTGAGCGCTAGCTACAATAATGTAGCCATCTCCATTTTTTTTATTTATTTATTTGTTTGGTTTTCTTTTTGGAGGGAGGGCTACAACTCCTTAGCATCTCCGTAATGGTGCAAAAGCGGGAGTGATTCACATCTGCTGACTTTCTTTACGTGAAAAAAAAATGATTTTCTATGTTTCTTAGTCAATATATAAATTTACAACCTGCAACTTACGATTTGTGAGGCTCTATTCTTTCGTTTTCAACAATTTCGATATATTCCAATTTCTCGATTCATATTTGTGCGCCATGTTTGATGTACTGAAGTTTCAACTTCTGATTGTCAAGTTATTTGCATATGCCATTTAAGGTAGTATCTACATTAATGGACAAGTACGGAGGAGAATACAATTTCGTTGGTATTAAAAAGGTTTAGATTTAACATCAAGCTAAAAAACGAACAACAGAGTTGAAAGATTTTCCTTTCTTCGTTGGAGTGGCTCGACTAACTACATTTTCGCGCAGATTTTCAATGTTTAGGTTTTTCAGTTGATCCATCTACGAGATATCGCAATAACAACCATGGTGGAGCAGACGAATAGTTTTGCATGATGTACATGATGTTTAATAAAAACACCTTTATTAGACGTACCCAACCACAAAGTTGGTACTCTTTTTGGTGTGAACAACATTTGGGACTAATACACGGAGCTTATTATCGGTTATTCATAAAATCATTTTACAACATTACGGAGATCCTATGGAATTGTAGCCCTATCCCGAAAACGTCAGAATAAAATAAATCGGATAGGGCTACATATTGCAGCTAGGTGAGATTATACTTCATAAGATCATAGGATGCGTTTTAAGAAGCCGGTGTACCTAGTTTTTTGTTCATTATGCAGATTTTGCCAATAATTGCGATCATTAGAAATCTATTACTTTACTGTCAATCTTCAGATATTAACGTTACTTTCATTATGAACTTAAGATTATTCTTTGTTTCTAAATAGTGATACATGTTTGAAACACATGGAATAATTTTGATGAGTTTTCTATAATTTTTCAATTTTCTAACTTTTGCCTTATATATTTCATTTCAAAAGATCATCAAGAACACTTTTTTCATTTGACGTAAATGTATACTGTAGCATACTTCACATCAGGTGAAGGGAATGAGCCGTTTTCAAAACAAAACAAAAAAAAGAAGAAAGAAAAAAACCCAAAACCACAACAAGAATTGTATAATGGAGAAACACGCATCATAAAATGTGTTCGTTGTAAGCGGTTCTTTCAAACACTCGATCCCTTATTTACCTAGCCTTGTGTCTCTCGAAAATTTAACCAAACAGAAACACAAACACAGTTACTAACTTGCATTTGTAATGAAATCTATATTTCCAAATGTAAATCTTTTTTTTCTTCAGATATCACTGTTTTCCATATTTATACTTAAAACAGCTAAAAGAAATATTCGTAAAATCTAGATATCTAAAGGATACGAATTTCTGAACTTCTGTAGTACTGCCTTTGTCTAATTACACACATTTCTGCTGAAGAATTAGAATTTGAGTTCTACAGGATATACAGATATCTTACCGCTGTGCTCATGTTTGTCTTGATCTCATCTTCATTTGCTGGATCTCCAGAAGCACTTATATTCACACGGAAGGAAAATCTTTTTTCATTTGGATCTAAAATGCATCAACAAAATATGAAAGTTTACAAGTTTGCTAGGAGAGAGAGAGAGAGAGAGAGAGAGAGAGAGAGAGAGAGAGAACAAATATTATTTAGTCGGAAAATTACAGCAATAGAAAACTTTACGACAAGGTAAGCAACATTTGTGACATTTCACTTAACACTGGTGAAGTCTTATTAAGAATAAAAATTAAGGGAAAATACCAATTCGCCCTTAAATTATGTAAACCACGGGACAAGAAGTTATTCAATCTTGTAACCACTCATAATTCCCAAACCAGGAACATTACGTTGTTTATTAAAGACACGGATGGGGTATGAGAATGTCTAAAACTCTTAATAAATTCTAATAACAAAAAAAAAACGTCGCCGCATATTATGAAAATTCTGCTTTCACAACAAAACAAATGTTTCTGTGCATCATACGTGGACAGTCCTAAGTAAATGAGTGACCTTATTTCTTGTGTCAAGAGGATTCTGTCCAAAGGAAATATCTTCGAAATCAGATCCAGGAATTCCAAAATAGATGTCGACATTTACTGTGCCTCTTAGAAGTTGTTTGCTGTGCAACGTGCGCAGAATGTGGAGAGTACTACAGACCTACATTTCCAGCAATATACCGAACCTTTCGATACAAGCAGAAACGGATATTTTTTCATCATCCCTTTGCATAAAATCTTTTTGAACAGTGCATATACAATGGTGTGCATCATTGACGTTGTATAAGGATACCTTTTAGCAAAGATGATTTTAACGCCACGTGGTTTATGTTTTAAGATATCTTATGATCAATTTGAAAGCAATTAGAGGATCAATATCACTTATTTTTACGTGTATCACGATGCCATTTAAGAAAGTCACAAATTTTAAAAAGCTATACTATTTAAGGTATTATATATTTTGTCCTTTTTTCCAATAATTTCATCGAATTTTGGTTTGTTATGGCGATTCTATAATGTTGAATAACAAAGGCAGAGTATAACAGAATTACATTACGATTTTCGACAGCATCCTCCTACGCAAAACAAATAAGGTAACTCATTGACTTACGACTGTCACCGTATGAATCGTTTGCTCTGGTTTAGATCTCATGGTTTCAATGCAGCCTAATAGATTGTATTTCTCTTTTACCTATTGTTGTCGTTGTTTCCGTTGTTTTTAATGTATATGGTGTGGTAGTATCTGTTGCTGTTGTTGTAGTGGATGGTTGTGTTGTAGTGGGTGGATCTGTTGTTGTAGTGGATGGTTCAGTGGTTGTGGTTGCTGGTTCAGTTGTTGTAGTTGCTGGTTCAGTTGTTGTGGTTGCTGGTTCAGTTGTTGTTGTTGTTGCTGGTTCAGTAGTTGTAGTTGCTTGATCAGTTGTTGTAGTAGCTGTCTCTGTTGTTGTAGTCGTTGGTTCCGTTGTTGTAGTGAATGGTTCTGTTGTTATCGATTCCGTCGTTGTTGTTACGTTTCTGAAAAATAAAAATTTAGGATATTCAAAACTCCCAAATAGATGTGTAGACTATGTAGCTTTTTTTGTTTCGAACCATTGTTATCCTTTGTTGCAAACGATAAAATTCTCACATGCACGTGGGATTCCCCTCGACAATGGCACAGCTGGTATTATCCGGACACGGACCAAGGGTAACAAATATGTCACACACAACCATCGTATTGGTAAATGCTGGAAGATATCATAGCATAAACTAAATGATTTGATATTTCTGTAATATGCAATATGTTATACAGATGTAATCGTCACTCCCATCATTAACATTTTAACAATATCACACTGTATTTGTAAATACTGAAAGGTGTAATATATTATAATCTATGATTTGGTTTGTAATATGCAAATTGTCCATTGTTCGTTCCATTTTTCAAATTCAAAAAACTCATATCCAAGCTGTGACCAAATATAGCCCTAATCTATAGCAATACATGTAATAACTTCAAAGCGACATTGCAGGTTATGTGCAATAACAATAATAATATAATAATTAAAAAAAAGCTTAGAGTTTGATATGTTCATAGACAAAGGTACAGTTTCTCTGTCATAGTATCTAAAGCGGCACGTATTACACTAATCCGAAGGCAACACAAAAGGAGATTGAGAGAGAGAGAGAGAGAGAGAGAGAGAGAGAGAGAGAGAGAGAGAGAGAGATTCACCGTTATACCCAGAATTTGAATAGAGTGGTTGATATTTTCAAATGTGGAAATCTCAGAGGTTTGTATTTTTGTTGCACAACACAATATTCTTAGTTAGATCCACCGCCTTGTCAGTTGTAGAATTACGTCATATTCATATGGCGCGCACTACATTGTTCAGAGAATCATAAGTGAGATCCCAGGTCAACATGATGTGACATTGCGAGATAAAAAAAAAAAAAAGATGGTCATTAACATTTTAGAAGGTTGGTGTTTTTTTTTCGAAATTAAAAATCCAATAAGGGTACTTGTATGTTCACTGTCCTAATCTATAGAGCTCGCTACTCAATTGAATTAAGGCGTCCCATACAAAAATAAAGTAAAATAGGTGCATAAAATGGCCTTTAGTGTTTTATATGGAAAATATATAATGGAAAATATCCGAGAACGAAAGGACGTTTAAACCGATACCAGTAGCCTTTCATACATTTTCATCGAGGCATGTGTTCAACATCACGAGACTATCACGTGAAATTATATATTTAGAACCAACAAAAAGAAGGAAGGAAGTTTAAAATGCCTCTAATGCAGCATATTTCTTAATTTTCGAGAGTATGCAAGATATTATCAGATGCGGAAAGGGGTTTCTATTTGTGTCAGAAGTTGCTCTCAACACTTTTCTGATATATCAATGTAATAAGAATAAAAATATATAAACATCAAGCACCACCATACACTGTACATCGTTGCATTTTTACATTTACTGCAGCTGGTCGCAATCACTATGTAAATTAAACGCAGTGCTAATCCGATCAGGAGAATATGTAGGGGTGATTTCAAGGTAACAATATAAAATGAACATCACCTTCGTGCAAACTAGATATGATAAATGCAGAGTGATTTGATATGAAAAAGAAATAATATATGATTATGTGATAAGCATTTGACAAGGAAATTTTTCATGAATACTGTTAATCACTTGATAACGGTAGTAAATAATGACATACTATTATGACACTTTCCCCGCGATACAACTGTAAGAACTTGTACGTCGTGACGTATGTTTTTACTGTGACGTCATATGGTGCGAAGTGCACTGAGGTACATTTATATACAGCACTGTAATTGTTCCTGGCAAGCCTTAACTGAACTGAGTACACAAGCGGCTCACTGCGCTTGTTATAACTATACTATCCAATTAGATAGTTCCTGTGCTCTTTCGAGAGAAAAAAACCCAGAAAAATAGGACCGTCAGTATGATTCGCCATTATTAAGTCGATATTGTAGGTTGCACAATGGTGTGTGGGAAAGGGGGAACATACTGTGATGTTAAATGACGAGCGTTCCCCAATGTGTTAACCGTTTACTAGCCAGTAAGAGTACAATTCTTTGATTAACTAAGATGAGTACAGCCATGCTATTTGAGTGCAAGTTTTGTTTATAATATTAAAACACGGTTTAAGTAAAGGGTAATATAAATCCATGCCAAGTATATTTCTTACTCCCTACCTAACACAAACAACTTAGAAAAATAACTGCCGCCATAAGAACAAATGTACTTACGATGTATGTTCCCACTGGTGTCCGTAAATTCAACCTGATCTGCAGTGTACATTTGTTCATTGTACGTTATGTTTAATTGTTGTGTTATCAATTGATGGATAATGTTTGCTAGTTCACTCTGAGCCTGCTCAATGTTATTGCTGTGGACAACTAAACTATGGATGGCCTTAATACTTCCAAATCTGAAAGGTGAATGTTTTTATCAATGATATAAAATCTAGCCATGACGTCATGCATCGTGATTACAAGAGTACCATTGTCAATTACTTAAAATTCACCCATGCTACACTGTAGTCCCAAGCGTATCATTAATTATTTGAAACTTATTGATGATACACAGCATGATATATATGTACAGATTAACAATGCTTGTTAACTAAGAATGATTAGGGTGCTCGCTTTGCAATCGACAGGTCAAGGTTTCGTTCTCAACCCCAGCTCTGTGTCAAACTTAAGACGCTCAACATAACAAGTGACTGTTTTCCCTGCCAAGCGCATGGCAATAGAAGTAAAGCCATGGGTCATTGGGATATGGTCTACAAAACGGAGGACTGTGTCAGGGTGAACGCTGACATGATAAAGAACTTACACTGGTGCGACCTTTAGCGTCATGAATGGGTCTTAATCCGTGTCACTGCACTTAAATCTGGGACGTTAGTGAATGTTTCTCGATTGGAACATAGAACAACATACAAATAATCAAACATAGATAATCATTTTTGATTTTCTAAAGGCATATCCCTCCAGCGTAATCACGTCCATTTCTGGTACATATTAGATTAATTAACAACTCAACTTTATGACAAACGGGATGATTTCAGCTTTTCCACAATCAACTTCCCATATTCATGTATCAATGTTCCATTTTAACCTGCATATGGCGTTTACGTAGCTCAGCTGATTCAATATCAAAGAGGTTGTTCTGCATGTGGTCAGTTTTCAAATCGACTTAGGATGCTGCCAAATACGTTGATGTTAAAGATCTATCAACAATCTCGCTTTAAGACAGCATTTCGCAAATTGTATGGTCGTTAAAACCTACTGGTTTACCACTACAATTTGTTATATGGTAAAATACTGTATGACATAACTCGTACCAGTTGAGGTTGTTTTTACACACTAATTTTGACTACGGATGACTCCATTTATCCGATCAAGATATTGGGATAACGGCGGGTGTGACCAGTTGAAAAAGGATGTTTACCCCTAGGCACTTGACTGCACTTCTGCTACGCCCAGGTGTTTGTGTTTACACTACTCCTGATTGTGATTTTTTTTATAGAAGCAATAAGATTGATTGATGTTCGTTGTGTTCACCTTTTAAATCATACTTGCATAACCACATGATAAGACATCAGACATGTCAATTTCTATATAAACACTATCGATATTTGTGCGAAAATCACTTGTGTATTTAATTTGAAATAGAAAAAGAAACTTTTATCTTTTATCTTACTGAATGTTGGCTACTTCCACCCTCAAAAATCCAGTCACAGTCTGGTAGATAGTTGTTAGCTGAAATACAAAACATGTCACATGATGAGGAGTATGCTCATAATATGTCGGGAGTGGTTCGTCAAATCCAAAGGATGAAGAAATCTTAATGAGTTTATAAAAGATCGACACATCTTAATGAGTTGTGAAGGATTGACAGACCTTAATGAGTTTATAAGGGATCGACAAATATTAATGAGTTTATAAAGGGTCAACATATCTTAATGAGTATCAATATATATATATATATATATATATATATATATATATATATTCAATAAATTCTGGCTCATGAGAATATAAACTGGTCAGTAAATAATGGAGCATATTTTGAGTCCATGTGAATTCCAACACACTGTTAGAAGACCTTTTCCCCAAAAAGAACGTAAATATTCTAGAGAAAGAGAATGTAAAGAATGGCCAAGCAAATTGTGTGAAACACATCAGAGAACAAGCAACTTGAATTTGTAAATACGGTTACGATAACCACCACACTATTTTGCAAAATATTAACTTTAAACGAGGATGAAATATCGACTTATTTCTATTTTAGAATACGTCACCACTGCTATTTTTAACTAGATATCGAATGCGTCATTTAATGTTTTAAGGTAGCTCATTACACCAAAATATTATTTAATGGCTCTTTAAAACACCTCTTACATGTGTGAAGTATGATTTCACCATCAAAAGACTGATACAAGTTCGCAATTATTTTATATGAATCTTTGGTGATTTATCCCGGAATGATACAAAAATGTGCTTTGTTTGCAAATAAGATACTTTAGAGTCACAATATGAATATCTAAGAAATGATGCCTAAACGCCTCAGATAGACGACCTGAAATTTTGAATACAAAGATATTTTTGAAAATTGAAAACGTTATTTCCTAATGCTTTTTGAATATATCAGAGAAACATATTTTAAAAAGAAGTTGAAATGTAATGGTCAAAATTTGGAATTATTAAGATTTTTCAAATTTGAACCAAGCCCGGAATTATAAGAAAAGTAATCATAGAGAACATTGTAATCAGAAAACTACATTCCCTTGATGTAAAATTAGGAAATCAATTTCTTGATGAAAAGTACATAGAGTTAGCTACAATATGATTATTTTAGTATTTTTTTTTTATATCAATTTCGATCCGAATCGGTAATTTTTTTCTCTCGTTTGAATATAGTGATAGATCTTAAAATAAAGGGGGGGGGGTCATTTCGTTTCAATTTCTGTTTAAAATCTTTTCTAACTGATATTTTATTTTGAAGATAAAATCTTTAAAAGATTTTAACAAATAATGTTTTTAATTTCCATAAATGTTTTTTTCAAAAACATTAGAATGCTTACTGTATATCCGAGTGTTTTAGGCATGTTTTATTAGGTATTCATATCATGCACCAAATCACGGTGAAATTTGGATTCTAGAGTATTTTTGTTTTGCAAACAAAACACGATTTTCATCTTTCCGGGATAAATATAAAAAAAATCATATAAAATAAGTGAGAGCTTGAGTCACTCTTTAGATGGTGAGCGCTAGCTACAATAATGTAGCCATCTCCATTTGTTTTATTTATTTATTTGTTTGGTTTTCTTTTTGGAGGGAGGGCTACAACTCCTTAGCATCTCCGTAATGGTGCAAAAGCGGGAGTGATTCACATCTGCTGACTTTCTTTACGTGAAAAAAAATGATTTTCTATGTTTCTTAGTCAATATATAAATTTACAACCTGCAACTTACGATTTGTGAGGCTCTATTCTTTCGTTTTCAACAATTTCGATATATTCCAATTTCTCGATTCATATTTGTGCGCCATGTTTGATGTACTGAAGTTTCAACTTCTGATTGTCAAGTTATTTGCATATGCCATTTAAGGTAGTATCTACATTAATGGACAAGTACGGAGGAGAATACAATTTCGTTGGTATTAAAAAGGTTTAGATTTAACATCAAGCTAAAAAACGAACAACAGAGTTGAAAGATTTTCCTTTCTTCGTTGGAGTGGCTCGACTAACTACATTTTCGCGCAGATTTTCAATGTTTAGGTTTTTCAGTTGATCCATCTACGAGATATCGCAATAACAACCATGGTGGAGCAGACGAATAGTTTTGCATGATGTACATGATGTTTAATAAAAACACCTTTATTAGACGTACCCAACCACAAAGTTGGTACTCTTTTTGGTGTGAACAACATTTGGGACTAATACACGGAGCTTATTATCGGTTATTCATAAAATCATTTTACAACATTACGGAGATCCTATGGAATTGTAGCCCTATCCCGAAAACGTCAGAATAAAATAAATCGGATAGGGCTACATATTGCAGCTAGGTGAGATTATACTTCATAAGATCATAGGATGCGTTTTAAGAAGCCGGTGTACCTAGTTTTTTGTTCATCATGCAGATTTTGCCAATAATTGCGATCATTAGAAATCTATTACTTTACTGTCAATCTTCAGATATTAACGTTACTTTCATTATGAACTTAAGATTATTCTTTGTTTCTAAATAGTGATACATGTTTGAAACACATGGAATAATTTTGATGAGTTTTCTATAATTTTTCAATTTTCTAACTTTTGCCTTATATATTTCATTTCAAAAGATCATCAAGAACACTTTTTTCATTTGACGTAAATGTATACTGTAGCATACTTCACATCAGGTGAAGGGAATGAGCCGTTTTCAAAACAAAACAAAAAAAAGAAGAAAGAAAAAAACCCAAAACCACAACAAGAATTGTATAATGGAGAAACACGCATCATAAAATGTGTTCGTTGTAAGCGGTTCTTTCAAACACTCGATCCCTTATTTACCTAGCCTTGTGTCTCTCGAAAATTTAACCAAACAGAAACACAAACACAGTTACTAACTTGCATTTGTAATGAAATCTATATTTCCAAATGTAAATCTTTTTTTTCTTCAGATATCACTGTTTTCCATATTTATACTTAAAACAGCTAAAAGAAATATTCGTAAAATCTAGATATCTAAAGGATACGAATTTCTGAACTTCTGTAGTACTGCCTTTGTCTAATTACACACATTTCTGCTGAAGAATTAGAATTTGAGTTCTACAGGATATACAGATATCTTACCGCTGTGCTCATGTTTGTCTTGATCTCATCTTCATTTGCTGGATCTCCAGAAGCACTTATATTCACACGGAAGGAAAATCTTTTTTCATTTGGATCTAAAATGCATCAACAAAATATGAAAGTTTACAAGTTTGCTAGGAGAGAGAGAGAGAGAGAGAGAGAGAGAGAGAGAGAGAGAGAGAGAGCACAAATATTATTTAGTCGGAAAATTACAGCAATAGAAAACTTTACGACAAGGTAAGCAACATTTGTGACATTTCACTTAACACTGGTGAAGTCTTATTAAGAATAAAAATTAAGGGAAAATACCAATTCGCCCTTAAATTATGTAAACCACGGGACAAGAAGTTATTCAATCTTGTAACCACTCATAATTCCCAAACCAGGAACATTACGTTGTTTATTAAAGACACGGATGGGGTATGAGAATGTCTAAAACTCTTAATAAATTCTAATAACAAAAAAAAAACGTCGCCGCATATTATGAAAATTCTGCTTTCACAACAAAACAAATGTTTCTGTGCATCATACGTGGACAGTCCTAAGTAAATGAGTGACCTTATTTCTTGTGTCAAGAGGATTCTGTCCAAAGGAAATATCTTCGAAATCAGATCCAGGAATTCCAAAATAGATGTCGACATTTACTGTGCCTCTTAGAAGTTGTTTGCTGTGCAACGTGCGCAGAATGTGGAGAGTACTACAGACCTACATTTCCAGCAATATACCGAACCTTTCGATACAAGCAGAAACGGATATTTTTTCATCATCCCTTTGCATAAAATCTTTTTGAACAGTGCATATACAATGGTGTGCATCATTGACGTTGTATAAGGATACCTTTTAGCAAAGATGATTTTAACGCCACGTGGTTTATGTTTTAAGATATCTTATGATCAATTTGAAAGCAATTAGAGGATCAATATCACTTATTTTTACGTGTATCACGATGCCATTTAAGAAAGTCACAAATTTTAAAAAGCTATACTATTTAAGGTATTATATATTTTGTCCTTTTTTCCAATAATTTCATCGAATTTTGGTTTGTTATGGCGATTCTATAATGTTGAATAACAAAGGCAGAGTATAACAGAATTACATTACGATTTTCGACAGCATCCTCCTACGCAAAACAAATAAGGTAACTCATTGACTTACGACTGTCACCGTATGAATCGTTTGCTCTGGTTTAGATCTCATGGTTTCAATGCAGCCTAATAGATTGTATTTCTCTTTTACCTATTGTTGTCGTTGTTTCCGTTGTTTTTAATGTATATGGTGTGGTAGTATCTGTTGCTGTTGTTGTAGTGGATGGTTGTGTTGTAGTGGGTGGATCTGTTGTTGTAGTGGATGGTTCAGTGGTTGTAGTTACTGGTTCAGTGGTTGTAGTTACTGGTTCAGTAGTTGTTGTTGTTGTTGTTAGTTCAGTTGTTGTAGTTGCTGGATCAGTAGTTGTTGTTGCTGGTTCAGTTGTTGTAGTTGCTGGTTCAGTTGTTGTGGTTGCTGGTTCAGTTGTTGTTGTTGTTGCTGGTTCAGTAGTTGTAGTTGCTTGATCAGTTGTTGTAGTAGCTGTCTCTGTTGTTGTAGTCGTTGGTTCCGTTGTTGTAGTGAATGGTTCTGTTGTTATCGATTCCGTCGTTGTTGTTACGTTTCTGAAAAATAAAAATTTAGGATATTCAAAACTCCCAAATAGATGTGTAGACTATGTAGCTTTTTTTGTTTCGAACCATTGTTATCCTTTGTTGCAAACGATAAAATTCTCACATGCACGTGGGATTCCCCTCGACAATGGCACAGCTGGTATTATCCGGACACGGACCAAGGGTAACAAATATGTCACACACAACCATCGTATTGGTAAATGCTGGAAGATATCATAGCATAAACTAAATGATTTGATATTTCTGTAATATGCAATATGTTATACAGATGTAATCGTCACTCCCATCATTAACATTTTAACAATATCACACTGTATTTGTAAATACTGAAAGGTGTAATATATTATAATCTATGATTTGGTTTGTAATATGCAAATTGTCCATTGTTCGTTCCATTTTTCAAATTCAAAAAACTCATATCCAAGCTGTGACCAAATATAGCCCTAATCTATAGCAATACATGTAATAACTTCAAAGCGACATTGCAGGTTATGTGCAATAACAATAATAATATAATAATTAAAAAAAAGCTTAGAGTTTGATATGTTCATAGACAAAGGTACAGTTTCTCTGTCATAGTATCTAAAGCGGCACGTATTACACTAATCCGAAGGCAACGCAAAAGGAGATTGAGAGAGAGAGAGAGAGAGAGAGAGAGAGAGAGAGAGAGAGAGAGATAAAGTCACCGCTATTCCCAGAATTTGAATAGAGTGGTTGATATTTTCAAATGTGGAAATCTCAGAGGTTTGTATTTTTGTTGCACAACACAATATTCTTAGTTAGATCCACCGCCTTGTCAGTTGTAGAATTACGTCATATTCATATGGCGCGCACTACATTGTTCAGAGAATCATAAGTGAGATCCCAGGTCAACATGATGTGACATTGCGAGATAAAAAAAAAAAAAAGATGGTCATTAACATTTTAGAAGGTTGGTTTTTTTTTTCGAAATTAAAAATCCAATAAGGGTACTTGTATGTTCACTGTCCTAATCTATAGAGCTCGCTACTCAATTGAATTAAGGCGTCCCATACAAAAATAAAGTAAAATAGGTGCATAAAATGGCCTTTAGTGTTTTATATGGAAAATATATAATGGAAAATATCCGAGAACGAAAGGACGTTTAAACCGATACCAGTAGCCTTTCATACATTTTCATCGAGGCATGTGTTCAACATCACGAGACTATCACGTGAAATTATATATTTAGAACCAACAAAAATTATTGTGATAATTGCAAAAGTGCAACGATATCGGTTACATACAGGCTGACCCTTTTAATATTGAAAAACAGAGCTTACTTTATATTACCTGAAAAGTTTTGGGACCAAGTTCTCCGATAGAAGGAAGGAAGTTTAAAATGCCTCTAATGCAGCATATTTCTTAATTTTCGAGAGTATGCAAGATATTATCAGATGCGGAAAGGGGTTTCTATTTGTGTCAGAAGTTGCTCTCAACACTTTTCTGATATATCAATGTAATAAGAATAAAAATATATAAACATCAAGCACCACCATACACTGTACATCGTTGCATTTTTACATTTACTGCAGCTGGTCGCAATCACTATGTAAATTAAACGCAGTGCTAATCCGATCAGGAGAATATGTAGGGGTGATTTCAAGGTAACAATATAAAATGAACATCACCTTCGTGCAAACTAGATATGATAAATGCAGAGTGATTTGATATGAAAAAGAAATAATATATGATTATGTGATAAGCATTTGACAAGGAAATTTTTCATGAATACTGTTAATCACTTGATAACGGTAGTAAATAATGACATACTATTATGACACTTTCCCCGCGATACAACTGTAAGAACTTGTACGTCGTGACGTATGTTTTTACTGTGACGTCATATGGTGCGAAGTGCACTGAGGTACATTTATATACAGCACTGTAATTGTTCCTGGCAAGCCTTAACTGAACTGAGTACACAAGCGGCTCACTGCGCTTGTTATAACTATACTATCCAATTAGATAGTTCCTGTGCTCTTTCGAGAGAAAAAAACCCAGAAAAATAGGACCGTCAGTATGATTCGCCATTATTAAGTCGATATTGTAGGTTGCACAATGGTGTGTGGGAAAGGGGGAACATACTGTGATGTTAAATGACGAGCGTTCCCCAATGTGTTAACCGTTTACTAGCCAGTAAGAGTACAATTCTTTGATTAACTAAGATGAGTACAGCCATGCTATTTGAGTGCAAGTTTTGTTTATAATATTAAAACACGGTTTAAGTAAAGGGTAATATAAATCCATGCCAAGTATATTTCTTACTCCCTACCTAACACAAACAACTTAGAAAAATAACTGCCGCCATAAGAACAAATGTACTTACGATGTATGTTCCCACTGGTGTCCGTAAATTCAACCTGATCTGCAGTGTACATTTGTTCATTGTACGTTATGTTTAATTGTTGTGTTATCAATTGATGGATAATGTTTGCTAGTTCACTCTGAGCCTGCTCAATGTTATTGCTGTGGACAACTAAACTATGGATGGCCTTAATACTTCCAAATCTGAAAGGTGAATGTTTTTATCAATGATATAAAATCTAGCCATGACGTCATGCATCGTGATTACAAGAGTACCATTGTCAATTACTTAAAATTCACCCATGCTACACTGTAGTCCCAAGCGTATCATTAATTATTTGAAACTTATTGATGATACACAGCATGATATATATGTACAGATTAACAATGCTTGTTAACTAAGAATGATTAGGGTGCTCGCTTTGCAATCGACAGGTCAAGGTTTCGTTCTCAACCCCAGCTCTGTGTCAAACTTAAGACGCTCAACATAACAAGTGACTGTTTTCCCTGCCAAGCGCATGGCAATAGAAGTAAAGCCATGGGTCATTGGGATATGGTCTACAAAACGGAGGACTGTGTCAGGGTGAACGCTGACATGATAAAGAACTTACACTGGTGCGACCTTTAGCGTCATGAATGGGTCTTAATCCGTGTCACTGCACTTAAATCTGGGACGTTAGTGAATGTTTCTCGATTGGAACATAGAACAACATACAAATAATCAAACATAGATAATCATTTTTGATTTTCTAAAGGCATATCCCTCCAGCGTAATCACGTCCATTTCTGGTACATATTAGATTAATTAACAACTCAACTTTATGACAAACGGGATGATTTCAGCTTCTCCACAATCAACTTCCCATATTCATGTATCAATGTTCCATTTTAACCTGCATATGGCGTTTACGTAGCTCAGCTGATTCAATATCAAAGAGGTTGTTCTGCATGTGGTCAGTTTTCAAATCGACTTAGGATGCTGCCAAATACGTTGATGTTAAAGATCTATCAACAATCTCGCTTTAAGACAGCATTTCGCAAATTGTATGGTCGTTAAAACCTACTGGTTTACCACTACAATTTGTTATATGGTAAAATACTGTATGACATAACTCGTACCAGTTGAGGTTGTTTTTACACACTAATTTTGACTACGGATGACTCCATTTATCCGATCAAGATATTGGGATAACGACGGGTGTGACCAGTTGAAAAAGGATGTTTACCCCTAGGCACTTGACTGCACTTCTGCTACGCCCAGGTGTTTGTGTTTACACTACTCCTGATTGTGATTTTTTTTATAGAAGCAATAAGATTGATTGATGTTCGTTGTGTTCACCTTTTAAATCATACTTGCATAACCACATGATAAGACATCAGACATGTCAATTTCTATATAAACACTATCGATATTTGTGCGAAAATCACTTGTGTATTTAATTTGAAATAGAAAAAGAAACTTTTATCTTTTATCTTACTGAATGTTGGCTACTTCCACCCTAAAAAATCCAGTCACAGTCTGGTAGATAGTTGTTAGCTGAAATACAAAACATGTCACATGATGAGGAGTATGCTCATAATATGTCGGGAGTGGTTCGTCAAATCCAAAGGATGAAGAAATCTTAATGAGTTTATAAAAGATCGACAAATCTTAATGAGTTGTGAAGGATTGACAGACCTTAATGAGTTTATAAGGGATCGACAAATATTAATGAGTTTATAAAGGGTCAACATATCTTAATGAGTATCAATATATATATATATATATATATATATATATATATATATATATATATATATTCAATAAATTCTGGATCATGAGAATACAAACTGGTCAGTAAATAATGGAGCACATTTTGAGTCCATGTGAATTCCAACACACTGTTAGAAGACCTTTTCCCCAAAAAGAACGTAAATATTCCAGAGAAAGAGAATGTAAAGAATGGCCAAGCAAATTGTATGAAAGACATCAGACAAAAAGCAACTTGAATTTGTAAATACGGTTACGATAACCACCACACTATTTTGCAAAATACTAACTTTAAACGAGGATGAAATATCGACTTATTTCTATTTTAGAATATGTCACCACTGCTATTTTTAACTAGATATCGAATGCGTCATTTAATGTTTTAAGGTAGCTCATTACACCAAAATATTATTTAATGGCTCTTTAAAACACCTCTTACATGTATGAAGTATGATTTTTTATATGAATCTTTGGTGATTTATACCGGAATGATAAAAAAAAATGTGCTTTGTTTGCAAATAAGATACTTTAGAGTCACAATATGAATATCTAAATGATGCCTAAACGCCTCAGATAGACGACCTGAAATTTTGAATACAAAGATATTTTTGAAAATTGAAAACTTTATTTCCTAATGCTTTTTAAATATATCAGAGAAATATATTTTAAAAAGAAGTTGAAATGTAATGGTCAAAATTTAGAATTATTAAGATTTTTGAAATTTGAACCAAGCCCGGAATTATAAGAAAAGTAATCATAGAGAACATTGTAATCAGAAAACTACATTCCCTTGATGTAAAATTAGGAAATCAATTTCTTGATGAAAAGTACATAGAGTTAGCTACAATATGATTAATTTAGTATTTTGTTTTTATCAATTTCGATCCGGATCGGTAATTTTTCTCTCTCGTTTGAATATAGTGATAGATCTTAAAATGAAAGGGGGGGTCATTTCGTTTCAATTTCTGTTTAAAATCTTTTCTAACTAATATTTTATTTTGAAGATAAAATCTTTAAAAGATTTTAACAAATAATGTTTTTAATTTCCATAAATGTTTTTTTCAAAAACATTAGAATACTTACTGTATATCCGAGTGTTTTAGGCATGTTTTATTAGATATTCATATCATGCACCAAATCACGGTGAAATTTGGATTCTAGAGTATTTTTTTTTTATTGCAAACAAAACACGATTTTCATCTTTCCGAAATAAATATTTAAAAAATCATATAAAATAAGTGAGAGCTTGCGTCACTCTTTAGATGGTGAGAGCTAGCTACAATAATGTAGCCATCTCCATTTTTTTTATTTATTTATTTGTTTGGTTTTCTTTTTGGAGGGAGGGCTACAACTCCTTAGGATCTCCGTAATGGTGCAAAAGCGGGAGTGATTCACATTTGCTGACTTTCTTTACGTGAAAAAAAATGATTTTCTATGTTTCTTAGTCAATATATAAATTTACAACCTGCAATTTACGATTTGTGAGGCTCTATTCTACCGTTTTCAACAATTTCGATATATTCCAATTTCTCGATTCATATTTCTGCGCCATGTTTGATGTACTGAAGTTTCAACTTCCGATTGTCAAGTTATTTGCATATGCCATATAAGGTAGTATCTACATTAATGGACAATTACGGAGGAGAAAACAATTTCGTTGGTATTAAAAAGGTTTAGATTTAACATCAAGCTAAAAAACGAACAACAGAGTTGAAAGATTTTCCTTTCTTCGTTGGAGTGGCTCGACTAACTACATTTTCGCGCAGATTTTCAATGTTTAGGTTTTTCAGTTGATCCATCTACGAGATATCGCAATAACAACCATGGTGGAGCAGACGAATAGTTTTGCATGATGTACATGATGTTTAATAAAAACACCTTTATTAGACGTACCCAACCACAAAGTTGGTACTCTTTTTGGTGTGAACAACATTTGGGACTAATACACGGAGCTTATTATCGGTTATTCATAAAATCATTTTACAACATTACGGAGATCCTATGGAATTGTAGCCCTATCCCGAAAACGTCAGAATAAAATAAATCGGATAGGGCTACATATTGCAGCTAGGTGAGATTATACTTCATAAGATCATAGGATGCGTTTTAAGAAGCCGGTGTACCTAGTTTTTTGTTCATCATGCAGATTTTGCCAATAATTGCGATCATTAGAAATCTATTACTTTACTGTCAATCTTCAGATATTAACGTTACTTTCATTATGAACTTAAGATTATTCTTTGTTTCTAAATAGTGATACATGTTTGAAACACATGGAATAATTTTGATGAGTTTTCTATAATTTTTCAATTTTCTAACTTTTGCCTTATATATTTCATTTCAAAAGATCATCAAGAACACTTTTTTCATTTGACGTAAATGTATACTGTAGCATACTTCACATCAGGTGAGGGGAATGAGCCGTTTTCAAAAACACAAAAAAGAGAAGAAGAAAAACCCCAAACCACAACAAGAATTGTATAATGGAGAAACACGCATCATAAAATGTGTTCGTTGTAAACGGTTCTTTCAAACACTCGATCCCTAATTTACCGAGCCTTGTGTCTCTCGAAAATTTAACCAAACAGAAACACAAACACAGTTACTAACTTGCATTTGTAATGAAATCTATATTTCCAAAGGTAAATCTTTTTTTTCAGATATCACTGTTTCCCATATTTATACCTAAAACAGCTAAAAGAAATATTCGTAAAATCTAGATATCTAAAGGATACGGATTTCTGAACTTTTGTTGTACTGCCTTTGGGGCATATCTAATTACACACATTTCTGCTGAAGAATTAGAATTTGAGTTCTACAGGATATACAGATATCTTACCGCTGTGCTCATGTTTGTCTTGATCTCATCTTCATTTGCTGGATCTCCAGAAGCACTTATATTCACACGGAAGGAAAATCTTTTTTCATTTGGATCTAAAATGCATCAACAAAATATGAAAGTTTACAAGTTTGCTAGGAGAGAGAGAGAGAGAGAGAGAGAGAGAGAGAGAGAGAGAGAGAGAGAGAGAGAACAAATATTATTTAGTCGGAAAATTACAGCAATAGAAAACTTTACGACAAAGTAAGCAACATTTGTGACATTTCACTTAACACTGGTGAAGTCTTATTAAGTATAAAAATTAAGGGAAAATACCAATTCGCCCTTAAATTATGTAAACCACGGGACAAGAAGTTATTCAATCTTGTAACCACTCATAATTCCCAAACCAGGAACATCACGTTGTTTATTAAAGACACGGATGGGGTATGAGAATGTCTAAAGCTCTTAATAAATTCTAATAACAAAAAAAAAACGTCGCCGCATATTATGAAAATTCTGCTTTCACAACAAAACAAATGTTTCTGTGCATCATACGTGGACAGTCCTAAGTAAATGAGTGACCTTATTTCTTGTGTCAGGAGGATTCTGTCCAAAGGAAATATCTTCGAAATCAGATCCAGGAATTCCAAAATAAATGTCGATATTTACTGTGCCTCTTAGAAGTTGTTTGCTGTGCAACGTGCGGAGAATCTGGAGAGTACTACAGACCTACATTTCCAGCAATATACCGAACCTTTCGATACAAGCAGCAACGGATATTTTTTCATTATCCCTTTGTATAAAATCTTTTTGAACAGTGCATATACAATGTTTTGTATCATTGACGTTGTATAAGGATACCTTTTAGCAAAGATGATTTTAACTCCACGTGGTTTATGTTTTAAAATATCTTATGATCAATTTGAAAGCAATTAGAGGATCACTATCACTGATTTTTACGTGTATCACGATGCCATTTAAGAAAGTCACAAATTTTAAAAAGCTATACTATTTAAGGTATTATATATTTTGTCCTTTTTTCCAATAATTTCATCGAATTTTGGTTTGTTATGGCGATTCTATAATGTTGAATAACAAAGGCAGAGTATAACAGAATTACATTACGATTTTCGACAGCATCCTCCTACGCAAAACAAATAAGGTAACTCATTGACTTACGACTGTCACCGTATGAATCGTTTGCTCTGGTTTAGATCTCATGGTTTCAATGCAGCCTAATAGATTGTATTTCTCTTTTACCTATTGTTGTCGTTGTTTCCGTTGTTTTTAATGTATATGTTGTGGTAGTATCTGTTGCTGTTGTTGTAGTGGATGGTTGTGTTGTAGTGGGTGGATCTGTTGTTGTAGTGGATGGTTCAGTGGTTGTAGTTACTGGTTCAGTAGTTGTTGTTGTTGTTGTTAGTTCAGTTGTTGTAGTTGCTGGTTCAGTTGTTGTAGTTGCTGGTTCAGTTGTTGTTGCTGCTGTTTCAGTAGTTGTAGTTGCTGGTTCAGTTGTTGTGGTTGCTGGATCAGTAGTTGTTGTTGTTGGTTCAGTTGTTGTTGTTGCTGGTTCAGTTGTTGTTGTTGTTGCTGGTTCAGTAGTTGTAGTTGCTTGATCAGTTGTTGTAGTTGTTGCCTCTGTTGTTGTAGTCGCTGGTTCTGTTGTTGTAGTGAATGGTTCTGTTGTTGTCGATTCCGTCGTTGTTGTTACGTTTCTGAAAAATAAAAATTTAGGATATTCAAAACTCCCAAATAGATGTGTAGACTATGTAGCTTTTTTTGTTTCGAAACATTGTTATCCTTTGTTGCAAACGATAAGATTCTCACATGCACGTGGGATTCCCCTCGACAATGGCACAGCTGGTATTATCCGGACACGGACCAAGGGTAACAAATATGTCACACACAACCATCGTATTGGTAAATGCTGGAAGATATCATAGCATAAACTAAATGATTTGATATTTCTGTAATATGCAATATGTTATACAGATGTAATCGTCACTCCCATCATTAACATTTTAACAATATCACACTGTATTTGTAAATACTGAAAGGTGTAATATATTATAATCTATGATTTGGTTTGTAATATGCAAATTGTCCATTGCTCGTTCCATTTTTCAAATTCAAAAAACTCATATCCAAGCTGTGACCAAATATAGCCCTAATCTATAGCAATACATGTAATAACTTCAAAGCGACATTGCAGGTTATGTGCAATAACAATAATAATATAATAATTAAAAAAAGCTTAGAGTTTGATATGTTCATAGACAAAGGTACAGTTTCTCTGTCATAGTATCTAAAGCTGCACGTATTACACTAACCCGAAGGCAACGCAAAAGGAGAGAGAGAGAGAGAGAGAGAGAGAGAGAGAGAGAGAGAGAGAGAGAGAGAGAGAGAGAGAGAGATTCACCGTTATACCCAGAATTTGAATAGAGTGGTTGATATTTTCAAATGTGGAAATCTCAGAGGTTTGTATTTTTGTTGCACAACACAATATTCTTAGTTAGATCCACCGCCTTGTCAGTTGTAGAATTACGTCATATTCATATGGCGCGCACTACATTGTTCAGAGAATCATCAGTGAGATCCCAGGTCAACATGATGTGACATTGCGAGATCAAAAAAGATGGTCATTAACATTTTACAAGGTTGAGTTTTTTTTTGAAATTGAAAATCCAATAAAGGTACTTGTATGTTCACTGTCCTAATCTATAGAGCTGTGCTCTTTCGAGAAAAAAAAACCCAGAAAAATAGGACCGTCAGTATGATTCGCCATTATTAAGTCGATATTGTAGGTTGCACAATCGTGTGTGGGAAAGGGGGAACATACTGTGATGCTGTGATGTTAAATGACGAGCGTTCCCCCAATGTGTTAACCGTTTACTAGCCAGTAAGAGTACAATTCTTTGATTAACTAAGATGAGTACAGCCATGCTATTTGAGTGCAAGTTTTGTTTATAATATTAAAACACGGTTTAAGTAAAGGGTAATATAAATCCATGCCAAGTATATTTCTTACTCCCTACCTAACACAAACAACTTAGAAAAATTACTGCCGCCATAAGAACAAATGTACTTACGATGTATGTTCCCACTGGTGTCCGTAAATTCAACCTGATCTGCAGTGTACATTTGTTCATTGTACGTTATGTTTAATTGTTGTGTTATCAATTGATGGATAATGTTTGCTAGGTCACTCTGAGCCTGCTCAATGTTATTGCTGTGGACAACTAAACTATGGATGGCCTTAATACTTCCAAATCTGAAAGGTGAATGTTTTTATCAATGATATAAAATCTAGCCATGACGTCATGCATCGTGATTACAAGAGTACCATTGTCAATTACTTAAAATTCACCCATGCTACACTGTAGTCCCAAGCGTATCATTAATTATTTGAAACTTATTGATGATACACAGCATGATATATATGTACAGATTAACAATGTTTGTTAACTAAGAATGATTAGGGTGCTCGCTTTGCAATCGACAGGTCAAGGTTTCGTTCTCAACCCCAGCTCTGTGTCAAACTTAAGACGCTCAACATAACAAGTGACTGTTTTCCCTGCCAAGCGTATGGCAATAGAAGTAAAGCCATGGGTCATTGGGATATGGTCTACAAAACGGAGGACTGTGTCAGGGTGAACGCTGACACGATAAAGAACTTACACTGGTGCGACCTTTTGCGTCATGCATGGGTCTTAATCCGTGTCACTGCACTTAAATCTGGGACGTTAGTGAATGTTTCTCGATTGGAACATAGAACAACATACAAATAATCAAACATAGATAATCATTTTTGATTTTCTAAAGGCATATCCCTCCAGCGTAATCACGTCCATTTCTGGTACATATTAGATTAATTAACAACTCAACTTTATGACAAACGGGATGATTTCAGCTTCTCCACAATCAACTTCCCATATTCATGTATCAATGTTCCATTTTAACCTGCATATGGCGTTTACGTAGCTCAGCTGATTCAATATCAAAGAGGTTGTTCTGCATGTGGTCAGTTTTCAAATCGACTTAGGATGCTGCCAAATACGTTGATGTTAAAGATCTATCAACAATCTCACTTTAAGACAGCATTTCGCAAATTGTATGGTCGTTAAAACCTACTGGTTTACCACTACAATTTGTTATATGGTAAAATACTGTCTGACATAATTCGTACCAGTTGAGGTTGTTTTTACACACTAATTTTGACTACGGATGACTCCATTTACCCGATCAAGATATTGGGATAACGGCGGGTGTGACCAGTTGAAAAAGGATGTTTACCCCTAGGCACTTGACTGCACTTCTGCTACGCCCAGGTGTTTGTGTTTACACTACTCCTGATTGTGATTTTTTTTATAGAAGCAATAAGATTGATTGATGTTCGTTGTGTTCACCTTTTAAATCATACTTGCATAACCACATGATAAGACATCAGACATGTCAATTTCTATATAAACACTATCGATATTTGTGCGAAAATCACTTGTGTATTTAATTTGAAATAGAAAAAGAAACTTTTATCTTTTATCTTACTGAATGTTGGCTACTTCCACCCTCAAAAATCCAGTCACAGTCTGGTAGATAGTTGTTAGCTGAAATACAAAACATGTCATATGATGAGGAGTATGCTCATAAGATGTCGGGAGTGGTTCGTCAAATCCAAAGGATGAAGAAATCTTAATGAGTTTATAAAAGATCGACAAATCTTAATGAGTTGTGAAGGATTGACAGACCTTAATGAATTTATAGGTGATTGACAAATATTAATGAGTTTATAAAGGGTCGACATATCTTAATGAGTATATATATATATATATATATATATATATATATATATATATATATATATATAAAGTCTCTTTTTTCGAAGTAAAATATTACAAAAAATCTAAACACTTTTTGTCTAAACACGACTATATATATATATATATATATATATATATATATATATATATATATATTTATATATATATATATAAAATCTCTTTTTTCGAAGTAAAATATTACAAAAAATCTAAACACTTTTTGTCTAAACACGACTATATATATATATATATATATATATATATATATATATATATTATCAACATTAATGGGTTAGTTCTTTATCAACTACTGCTGATATCCATACGAAAGTATGATGCAACAATTTGGCGTTAGACACTGTTTTCATTCAATATGTTAGTATCTGTTTATTACATTTTCTACAGAATTTGGAAGGGTGACTTGGATTAGCCAAGTGTCACTTAACATCCTTAAAAGCACAGGTAAACCATGGAAATTATAGAGACCACTTGTGTTTTTCACACCTTCGGTCGATAATTCCCCACTTGGGTCGGTCGGTCATTTTCACACCTGGCCGATCTTGTATTTCAAAATTGGCCGATATTCAGGGAGAACCGGTTTTCTGAGGGGCCGGTTTAAAGAAGTTTCACTGTATATAGAGCACTCACCGCACTAGTCATGTTCGTCTTGATTTCGTCCTCAACAGACTGATCCCCAGTGGCACTTATGTCTATAGAGAGCGAGAATGCCTTCTCCATTGAATCTGAAAAAAGGTTGTCGTAGCATCCCCGTACAATAAAAAATAAATTGATTAACATATGTTACCATTCCCGAATGGCGGTCGGAGTTTTTATCTTCAAATCAATGGGTCCAAAATGTCTTTGTTCAACTGTATGATATGATTGTCTATATCCACGTCAATGGGACGAGAGTGTCTATGTTTGAATCGATAGAATGAGGATATCAATGCACAACTCCATGGGGTTATATTGTTTAAGTTCAGCTCTATAGGATGAGAGTAATTAGGAATGGATCGAGGCTGTATATTTGTACGATAATGGGTCGAAACTGTCTATGTTCAAATCAATAGGATGAGAACGTCTATTTTCGACTCTATTCTGTAACAGTATATCTGTTAACTCTATGGGATGAAGTAATCTATATTCAATTCAACGGAGCGAGGGTGTTTGTGTTTCAGCTCAATGGAACAAACGTATCTGAGTTCAGATCAATGGGGCAAAGATTCTAAGTTTATTTTAATAGGACGAAGCTGTCAGTGTTCAACTGTATTGGGCGATGATATCTATGCTCGGCTCTATGGAGCGAAAGCGCCTATATTAAAGTCCATATGGTAATATCCAACTTATATCCACAAGATGTGGTCGTCTATGTTTAATTTGATATATCGGTGATATATATCTTCAGGTGAATGGCACAAATAATTGTCCATGTAAACGTGCATTCGAGTAAGCGGTAAGCGGTGTCTATGTTCAAATAAATTGGGCGAGAAGGTGTCTATTCAATTAAACGGGGTATCTATATACAGCTGAATGACACAAATATTTCTGTTCATATACTTTAGGCGAGGATGTCTAAGTTTATTTCAGTGGGCGAGGTTGTAAATACAGTGGAAAAACTAATCTCTAATTAACGGGTCGAGGATGTCTATCTTCGGGATAAAGATGTATATTTTAACTCAATGTAGCAAAGTCGTCTATCCCCAATACCAATGGGTTCTCATCTGAATGGGATGATGATGTCTGTGTGAAGATTAATGGTGTAAGGGTTCCAAAAGTCTAGGTTTACTTTACGGGGCAAAAAAAATCACAACCTTTGGATTACTGAATTCATAGAAATATTGTGCGTATCCTCAAGTAAAATACATTGATTAATTCGAATCAAACTATGCTTGGCAACACATAATATTTATCAGTAGTATCAGTATCACAATAATATGGAATAAGATGCGAGAGGATTTAAAACGGACATTAAACTTCAATAGACGAGGTATTGGACAAATGTAAGTTTTCATCCCTATATATTTACATTCATTGAAATTTACTCATATTTCTTTTCAAATCGACTTTTCATGCGGTTTTAGTACCACCGATCCACGTAATCATCACAAAATATGGAGCGTCGTCAAGGTCAAAGGTACATTTACTGTCAACGATATGATACTTGAGTACTTAAGAATAGATCAATATATAAATATAAACAATTAAAATGTATTTTAATGTTGTTTTATCGGGTGATGAAGGTAACAAGCGTAGCAGAAAAATCACAACCTGCATTATACCTTCATCACCCAATAAAACAAAAAAGAAAGCATTCCTTTGTATGTATTGTATTCAATGGGGCAAAGTTGTCGCTGTTCAACTGTATAGTATGAGTGTCTATATCACATCAGGTGGGGTGAGAGTGTCTATGTTTAAATCAATAGAACGAGGATGGCAATGCACAACTCTATGGGGTGCTGTAGTTAATCTCCAGGTATGTAGGACGAGATTAATTACGAGTGGATCGAGTGTGTTTATAAGTAACTCAATGGAGCGAAATTGTCTACGTTCAAATCAATACGGTGAAAATTCCATTCTGTAGAAGTATATCAGGAACTCTATGGGTTGAAGTTGTATATGTTCAAGGTCAAAGGGTACATTGGCTGTTCCGTTTTAATTAACAAATATATCAACCATGATATTTAGTATTTAATATGTTATATATTTTCATAATTACACAAAAACATCAATCTAAAACAATACAATGTCGTTTTATGTTGTTTTATCGGGTGACAAAGGTAGGAAGTATTGCACCGAAAAATCAAAAGCCGTATTATACCTTCATCACCCAATAAATAACGCGAAAAGCATTTTATCATATACACTGTAAATATATGCAAAGTTCATGATGACATGTTTAAAAAGATGCCTACCTGTTGTTGTTGTTGTCATTGTTGTTGTTGTTGTGTCGGGTTCTACAGTGGTTGAAACTGTAGTAAATATAAACTCTGATGTAAGTTCAATATTCCTCAGAATTTATTTTTAACACGTTCATAAAGGAATTTTATAATTCATACAATATGCTTATATATGATAATGGCATCATTTCCTGCAGCACAGTTTGTTTCGTTTTCGTGCTTGTTTAGTAATGATCAAATAATTCCAATGATACAGAACATTCCTTTGAGACAAAACTGTCACAAGTATCAGACAAAAATGAATCATGACTTGTTTTGTATGCAATATTAATCAGAGAGTGCTTAAAATAGCAACAATCAAAGAAGACACGGAAACGGTACAGGAGTTCTGTATGTTTTTCAACTTAAATTAATTGTCTTAAATTCATACAAAATGAATACCACTCCTACAAATTAAAAATTTCTTTGTTGAAATTACCCAAATGTTTGCCTCTTTCTTATAATTTCAACAAATTGGACAGAGAGTTAATCTTCAGATTAATGGTGCAAAGATGCCTATGTTCAATTTTATGGTATACATGTCTTTATTCACGTCAATGGGGCGAGGGTGCCTATGTTTAAATCAATAGAATGATATGAGGATATCAATGCACAACTCTATGAGGTGATGTTGTTTGATCTCCAGCACTGTAGGACGACATTAATTAGGTTAAAAAGAACGGGTTTAGAGTTTTTATCTACAACTCAAACGGCGAAGTTGTCCATGATCAAATCAATAGGGTGAGGATGTTTATTTGAATCAAAGCGAGGATGTCTAAGTTTATCTCAATGGTGCAAGATTTTAAATGTTCAACTCAATGGAAAAACTAGTCTCTTTTCAAACTGATGGGGTGAAGATGTCTATCTTCAACACATTAGTATGAGGATGTATATGTTTAACTCAATAGAGCGAACTTGTCTATGTTCAAGTCAATGGGTTTCTGCTCACTTCAACCGGATTAGGGTTGCGGTGTCCAGACTAATGGGGTAAGGATCCTTAACTCTACAATTACTTTCAGGGGACAAGAGAATCATCGGTCATCTCAAACATTTTTGTAACAATATTCACAGACTTTGGAATTCTGTGTTTATGGAAGTACATATCGCAAAATGAAAGACATTCCTTAATTCAAATCAAACGATGCTTGGCAAGATATAATAATTTTCAGTTGTATCAATATCACAATGAAAAGTGACGATAACGAACAGTGATCTATCTCATAACTCTTAAAAGATATACAAAATAGTGAGTAGGGCAAACACGGACCCCTGGATATACCAGAGGTAGGATCAGGTGCATAGGATGAATAAGCATCCCCTGTCGACCGGTCACACCCGCCGTGAGACCTATATCTTGATCAGGTAAACTGTGTTATCCGTAGTCAAAATCACTGTGCGAAGAACAGCCTAACAATCGGCATTAAACACGTCAGACAGCATTGACCCAATGATAGGTTGTATTGGCAAACTAGATCGTTATATTGAAAAGCTAAGATAACGAACAGTGATCAATTCCATAGCTCCTATAAGCAATACAAATCGACCATAGAATTTGCGAAATGTTGATTTTAAATGAAACTGCTGGAACCCCTGCACCCTCAACTTGTTTGTTAGTAGCCTGCTTCCATTTAGAAACTGATCATACACGGAACAAGCTATTGCATATCGAATCAGTTGAGAGATGTAAACACTATATACAGGTGAGAATGGGATATTGCTACATAGATATGGGAAGTTGACGATGGAGCAGTTGAAATCATCCCGTTTGTCATAAAGTTGAGTTGTTATTGCCGTTGATATCTACTTTCAATACAATATCTAAGTATGGAGTAGACGTGAACGACTCTGTGGTGTCTTTTATTTCGAGTTCACATGGATATATTGAATCGACATATGAATGAAAATTATTATTTTTAATAGATAATACATGTACATCGTTGATATATCTAAATGTCGAATTGAAGGCTACAGCAAGAGGGTTATTTCTTCTCATGTAGAAGTTTTTTTAAAATAAATTCTCCTTCATAGGAATATAAAAACAGGTCAGAAAACAAAGGGGCACAATTCGTGCCCATGGGGATTCCAACAGACTGTTCTAAGACCTGATCATTAACGACCACGAATATATTGTCAATGAGGAACTCCAGCATATTTTTTATTTTAACTTCAGAATACTTGTGCATGGAATTAGAGTGGCGTTTAATAAAGTAATTTGTAGGGGATGGCTGATCACTAGATAGGAATATTTGCATTTTCCATTTATGATAATGAAACAACTGTTTATGAAGTAAAACGACTAGTCTATAATTTATCGTGAGGAATGGTCGTGTATAGTGTTGAAATTTCATATGTTTTGATGTTATTGATTTGAGAAAAGTTTTGTGATTTCAAGTTAACTAAAAGTTCTTCAGAATTTTCTAGAATGTACATTTGATTTACACCACTTCTGGCATATGTGGTCGCAGAGTACGTTTGAAGTTTCTCTTTCGCAGCTGTTGATATTTCCATGAGGAGCAAAGATAGGGGCTTGGAAGAAAATTTACTGGATCCAGCAATGTATCTTTGTTTTTAAGGGATTTTATGAAGTTTAGAAATCCAGTATATGTACGGTAACTCATATTCATCCGACCTATTGACTGAGATATCAAATGTGTCTAAAACTGAAGCATGGTTTTGAAGAATTTTGTTTTTTGAAAAGGCAGTTGATTTATAGGTACGATTACCAAAAGTGGAAGTAATGCCAAGTTCGTTCAAAATACAGTTGTAATACTGAAGCTGGAACCAAACTATATTCCTCATGTAGCCTTTCTAATTCTTTTATCACTTTTGGTTTCCTAAACACAGAAGAATAGATGGTACGCACGTTTGTTTTCATATCTGTAATGCGGGATTTTAATATTCCTCTTATATTTTTAATCCATTCTGACAATGCATCAAGTTCTTTTTCATATTTAGTGCATTGTGTGGCATAATCTTTGACAGAATTCATAATAGAAATGAAGTTATGTCGCCTATTGAAAGACCGAGGTTATCTGCATTTAGGACTTTTTAGAATAAGTGATTTGAGGTCCTCATTTTCAAATATATCAACATCACCAGTAATGACATGTCCAGTTGGACTATAGTTGAAAGAAGATGAAGAACAAGAACACGTAGGTGGATTAAATATAAGATGATCTATATCTAGGCACTGCAAAGTTTCTTTATGATAGAAAAGTTTGGATGCAATAGTAGAAGTATATTTGTGGGAAATACAGGGTGTAAACTTGAACTTGAAATAAGTTGGAATACACGACTGAACTTTTTATGACGAAAAATGATGCTTATGTTGACGGCATCTGTTCCTTTGTTGGACTATAGTTGAAAGAAGATGAAGAACAAGAACACGTTGGTGGATTACGTGTAAGATGGTCTATATCTAGGCACTGTAAAGTTTGTTTATGATTTTTAAAAAATGGATGTAATAGTAGAGGTATAGCTGCAGGATTTACAATTGATTTGAAATAAGTTGGAATACACGACTGACCCTTATGTTGACGGCATCTATTCCTTTGTTTGTAAATTTGAGCTTAAAGAACTGGCGGCACGATTTGAAAGGAATATCATCCATGACCCGTGGTGGTTGAAAGAGCCTGTGATCGGCAACATATGTAATCATAGAGTTCAGTCTATATTTAGGTATTGGAAAATCTAAGTATAGACTAGCTGTGATTTTTTGAAATAACGTATGTAAAACTCTCAATGGAACAGAGTTTAGTTTTGTGCAAATATGATATGGACCTAATTGTCTGTTGACGTAAGGCAAAGGTGAATGAAAAGTGACATCATTTATACTTGCTCTTTTATATGAATGATGTCTATGACTACGTTTCCTACTTTGAGTATTGGGAAAGAGTCCCATCACATTCACGTTATTTCCTTGTGACCTAGTCAAATTCCCTACATCATATACATTATCATTGCATCCGTATTTAAATGCAGTACCTAGGGTCCTGATCCAGTGATCTTCTCGTTGTCTACGAGAAAGGGTACTTAATGTTGGACTATTTGTGTGATGGTAGTTTTATTCCAAAATCCTTACCTTTATGGACGAAGATTTGAACAAAGGTATGTTGAATGCTTTCATCAACACATTTGTTGTATATCAGTTTTATCCGCTTCTAGTACCACCGGCCCGCGTAATCATTATCAAATTTGGAGCATCGTCAAAATCAAAGGATACATTGGACGGAACGTTTAAAGTAACGAATAGGTCAACGATATGACAATTTGGTACTTAATCTAGGTTAATCTAGATTCAAAATACCTAACAATATCAATATAAACAATAAAATGTCTTTGTTGTTTTATTGGGTGATGAAGATAGCAAGCATTGCACCAAAAAATCATAACCCGCATTATACCTTCATCACCCAATCAAACAACGAAGAAAGCATTTCATTGTTCAAAGATATACCAAGTTCATGATAGCATGTTTAAAAAGAGACCTACCTGTTGTTGATGTGTCTGGTTCTACAGTGGTTGAAGCTACAATAGAAAAAGAGTATAATATAAGTTCAATATTCCTCAGATTTTATCTTCAAACCGTTCATCAATTAAATTTACAACTGATACAATAACATTTTTTTTATAATAATGACATCATTTCATGCAGAACAATTTGTTTTGTTTTCGTCTTTGTTTAGTAATGATTAGATGACAATAATACAGAACATTCCAGTTAGACAAAAATGTCAAAAGTATCAGACAAGAATGTCAAAAGTATAAGACAAGAATGTCAAAAGTATCAGACAAGAATGTCAAAAGTATCAGACAAAAAATGTCAAAAGTATACGACAAGAATGTCAAAAGTATCAGACAAGAATGTCAAAAGTATCAGACAAAAAATGTCAAAAGTATACGACAAGAATGTCAAAAGTATCAGACAAGAATGTCAAAAGTATAACACAAAAATGTCAAAAGTATCAGACAAGAATGTCAAAAGTATCAGACAAAAATGTCAAAAGTATCAGACAAGAATGTCAAAAGTATCAGAGAAGAATGTCAAAAGTATCAGACAAAAAATGTCAAAAGTATCAGACAAGAATGTCAAAAGTATCAGACAAAAATGTGAAAAGTATCAGATAAAAATATCAAACGTATCAGAGAAGAATGTCAAAAGTATCAGACGAAAACGTCAGACAAAAATGTGAAAAGTATCAAACAAAAATGTCAAAAATATCAGACAAAAATGTCAAAAATATCACAAAAAATGTCAAAAGTATCAGACAAAAATGAATCGTAACGTGTTTGGTCTTTAATAGTAATCAGAAAGTGCTTAAAATAACAACAATCAAAGGAAAAACGGAAAGGATATGGGACATCTGTATGTTGCTCAACTTTATTTAATTCATTATCTTAACTTGAATAAAAAATCAAAACTGATATAAATTGACAACTTTTTTTTTTAAAAATGTACCAAACTTCCTGCGTCTGTCTTTTAATTTAATTAAATGGGTCAGAGTGTCTATCTTCAAATCAAATGGGAAAATTTGGTGATGTTTAACTGTCTGGTATGAGTGTCTATATTTACGTCAATGGGGTAAGAGGAGTGTCTATGCTTAAATCAATAGAACGAGAATGTCAATATTAAACTCTATGGGATGCTGTTTTATCTTCAACTCTGTAGGATGATATCAATTATTAGGACTGGATCGAGAGTGTCTATATCTGTAACTCAATGGGGCGAAATTGTCGGTGTTCAATTCAATAGCGTGAGAGTGTCTATTTTCGAATATATTTCATAGATCATACTTTAGTATGCGTATCTAATCTAATTCTCTTTTCAAAAATACATCAAAAAATATAAATGTGAACAAAATGTCTTTGTTGTTATATCTGGTGATGACGGTAGTGTGCATTGCAGAAAAAACAATCCAAACCCGCATTAAATCTTCATCACCCAATAACACAACGAAGAAAGAATTTTTTTGTTTAAAGATATGCCAAGTTCATGATAGCATCTTTGAAAAGATGCCTACCTGTTTTTGTAACTGTGTCTGGATCTACAGTGGTTGTAGCTAAAATACATAAAGAGTTTAATATCAGTTCAATATTCCTTAGATTTTATCTTCAACATGTTCATCAAAGAATTTTAAATTGAAACAATATGCTTATATAATAATGTCACCATTTCTTACAGCACACTTTCTATCGTTTTCCATTTTGTTTGATAATGATCAAATGATGATAATAAAGAACATTCCTTTTCAATAAAATGTCAAAAGTATCAGACAAAAGTGAATAATGTCATATTTTGCCTTTAATAGTAATCAGAAAGTACTTAGAATAGCAACAATCAAAGGAGAAACAGACAGGATATGGGAAATCTGTATGTTGCTCAACTTTATTTAATTCATTATCATAACTTGAATAAAAAAATGTACCAAACTTCATGCGTCTGACTTTTAATTTAATTAAATGGGTCAGAGTGTCTATCTTCAAATCAAATGGGAAAAGTTGGTGATGTTTAACTGTCTGGTATAAGTATCTATATTCACGTCAATGGGGCAAGAGTGTCTATGCTTAAATCAATAGAACGAGAATGTCAATATTCAACTCTATGGGATGCTGTTTTATCTTCAACTATGTAGGATGATATCAATTATTAGGACTGGATCGAGAGTGTCTATATCTGTAACTAATGGGGCGAAATTGTCGATGTTCAATTCAATAGCGTGAGAGTGTCTATTTTCAAATATATTTCATAGATCATACTTTAGTATGCGTATTTAATCTAGTTCAGTTTTCAAAAATACATCAAAAAATATAAATGTGAACAAAATGTCTTTGTTGTTATATCTGGTGATGACGGTAGTATGCATTGCAGAAAAAACAATCCAAACCCGCATTATACCTCCATCACCCTATAACACAACGAAGAAAGCATTTTTTTGTTTAAAGATACGACAATTTCATGATAGCATCTTTGAAAAGATGCCTACCTGTTGTTGTAGCTGTGTCTGGATCTACAGTGGTTGTAGCTAAAATACATAAAGAGTTTAATATCAGTTCAATATTCCTTAGATTTTATCATCAAAACGTCCATCAATGAATATTACAATTGTAGCAATATCCTTATATAATAATGTCATCATTTCTTACAGCACACTTTCTATCGTTTTCCATTTTGTTTGGTAATGATCAAATGATGATGATAAAGAACATTCCTTTTCAACAAAAATGTCAAAAGTATCAGACAAAAATGAATAATGTCATATTTTGCCTTTAATAGTAATCAGAAAGTACTTAAAATAGCAACAGTAAAAGGAGAAACGGAAAGGATACGGGAAATCTGTCTGTTGCTCAACTTTATTTAATTCATTATCTTAACTTGAATAAAAAATCAAAACTGATATAAATTGAAAACTTCTTCTTAAAATGTACCAAACTTCCTGCGTCTGTCTTTTAATTTAATTAAATGGGTCAGAGTGTCTATCTTCAAATCGAATGGGAAAAGTTGGTGATGTTTAACTGTCTGGTATGAGTGTCTATATTCACGTCAATGGGGCAAGAGTGTCTATGCTTAAATCAATAGAACGAGAATGTCAATATTCAACTCTAAGGGATGCTGTTTTATCTTCAACTATGTAGGATGATATCAATTATTAGGACTGGATCGAGAGTGTCTATATCTGTAACTAATGGGGCGAAATTGTCGATGTTCAATTCAATAGCGTGAGAGTGTCTATTTTCAAATATATTTCATAGATCATAATCTAGTTTGTGTATTTAATCTAATTCAGTTTTCAAAAATACATCAAAAAATATAAATGTGAATAAAATATCTTTGTTGTTATATTTGGTGATGACAGTAGTATACATTGCAGGAAAAAATAATCTAAACCCGCATTATATCTTCATTATCCAATAACACAATGAAAAAAAGAATTTTTTGGTTAAAGATATGACAAGTTCATGATAGCATCTTTGAAAAGATGCCTATTTGTTGTTGTAGCTGTGTCTGGATCTACAGTGGTTGTAGCTAAAATACATAAAGAGTTTAATATCAGTTCAATATTCCTTAGATTTTATCTTCAACATGTTCATCAAAGAATTCTAAATTGAAACAATATGCTTATATAATAATGTCACCATTTCTTACAGCACACTTTCTATCGTTTTACATTTTGTTTGATAATGATCAAATGATGATAATAAAGAACATTCCTTTTCAATAAAATGTCAAAAGTATCAGACAAAAGTGAATAATGTCATATTTTGTCTTTAATAGTAATCAGAAAGTACTTAGAATAGCAACAATCAAAGGAGAAACAGACAGGATATGGGAAATCTGTATGTTGCTCAACTTTATTTAATTCATTATCTTAACTTGAATAAAAAAATGTACCAAACTTCCAGCGTCTGTCTTTTAATTTAATTAAATGGGTCAGAGTGTCTATCTTCAAATCAAATGGGAAAAGTTGGTGATGTTTAACTGTCTGGTATAAGTATCTATATTCACGTCAATGGGGCAAGAGTGTCTATGCTTAAATCAATAGAACGAGAATGTCAATATTCAACTCTATGGGATGCTGTTTTATCTTCAACTATGTAGGATGATATCAATTATTAGGACTGGATCGAGAGTGTCTATATCTGTAACTAATGGGGCGAAATTGTCGGTGTTCAATTCAATAGCGTGAGAGTGTCTATTTTCAAATATATTTCATAGATCATACTTTAGTATGCGTATTTAATCTAGTTCAGTTTTCAAAAATACATCAAAAAATATAAATGTGAACAAAATGTCTTTGTTGTTATATCTGGTGATGACGGTAGTATGCATTGCAGAAAAAACAATCCAAACCCGCATTATACCTCCATCACCCTATAACACAACGAAGAAAGCATTTTTTTGTTTAAAGATACGACAATTTCATGATAGCATCTTTGAAAAGATGCCTACCTGTTGTTGTAGCTGTGTCTGGATCTACAGTGGTTGTAGCTAAAATACATAAAGAGTTTAATATCAGTTCAATATTCCTTAGATTTTATCTTCAACATCTTCATCAAAGAATTTTAAATTGAAACAATATGCTTATATAATAATATCACCATTTCTTACAGCACACTTTCTATCGTTTTACATTTTGTTTGATAATGATCAAATGATGATAATAAAGAACATTCCTTTTCAATAAAATGTCAAAAGTATCAGACAAGAAT
This sequence comes from Ostrea edulis, assembly GCF_947568905.1. Taxonomy (NCBI): domain Eukaryota; kingdom Metazoa; phylum Mollusca; class Bivalvia; order Ostreida; family Ostreidae; genus Ostrea; species Ostrea edulis. Next base: position 49,446,807 of record NC_079169.1, on the reverse strand, counting down.
GAATAATGTCATATTTTGTCTTTAATAGTAATCAGAAAGTGCTTAAAAATAGCAAAAATCAAAAGAGAAACGGAAAGGATATGGGAGTTCTGTATGTTGCTCATTTTTATTTAATTCATTATCGTATCTTTATTTAAAGAATTTACAACTGATATAAATTGACACCTTCTTTTTAAAAAGTACCAAACTTCCTGCCTCTGTCTTTTAATTTAATTAAATGGGTCAGAGGGTCTATCTTCAAATCAAATGGAAAAAGTTGGCGATGTTTAACTGTCTGGTATGAGTGTCTATATTCACACCAATGGGGCAAGGGTGTCCATGCTTAAATCAATAGGACGAGAATGTCAATATTCAACTCTATGGGATGCTGTTTTATCTTCAACTCTGTAGGATGATATCAATTATTAGGAGTGGATCGAGGGTATATATTTGTAACTAATGGCGTGAAATTGTCGATGTTCAATTCAATAGGGTGAGAGTGTCTCTTTTCAAATTTCTTTGATAGATCATACTCTAGTACCTGTACTTAATCTAATTTAGTTTTCAAAAATACATTAAAAATATGAATATAAATAAACTGGGTTTTTTTTTGTCATATCTGGTGATGAAGGTAGCATGCATTCCAGAAAAACAATCCACACCCGCATTGTACCTTCATCACCCATTAACACAACGAAGAAAGCATTTTATTGTTTAAAGATATGCCAAGTTCATGATAGCATGTTGGAAACGATGCCTACCTGTTGTTGATGTGTCTGGTTCTACAGTGGTTGCAGCTACAATAGATCAAGAGTTTAATATAAAACTTATACGGTACCAATTTTGATGCACCAGATGTGCATTTCGACAAATAATGTCTCTTAAGTGATGCTCAACCGAAATGTTTGAAATCCGATATAACAATGAAGTTTTAGAGCAATTAATTTTAGTTCAATATTCCTTAGATTTTATCATCAAAACGTCCATCAATGAATATTACAATTGTAGCAATATCCTTATATAATAATGTCATCATTTCTTACAGCACACTTTCTATCGTTTTCCATTTTGTTTGGTAATGATCAAATGATGATGATAAAGAACATTCCTTTTCAACAAAAATGTCAAAAGTATCAGACAAAAATGAATAATGTCATATTTTGCCTTTAATAGTAATCAGAAAGTACTTAAAATAGCAACAGTAAAAGGAGAAACGGAAAGGATACGGGAAATCTGTCTGTTGCTCAACTTTATTTAATTCATTATCTTAACTTGAATAAAAAATCAAAACTGATATAAATTGAAAACTTCTTCTTAAAATGTACCAAACTTCCTGCGTCTGTCTTTTAATTTAATTAAATGGGTCAGAGTGTCTATCTTCAAATCGAATGGGAAAAGTTGGTGATGTTTAACTGTCTGGTATGAGTGTCTATATTCACGTCAATGGGGCAAGAGTGTCTATGCTTAAATCAATAGAACGAGAATGTCAATATTCAACTCTAAGGGATGCTGTTTTATCTTCAACTATGTAGGATGATATCAATTATTAGGACTGGATCGAGAGTGTCTATATCTGTAACTAATGGGGCGAAATTGTCGATGTTCAATTCAATAGCGTGAGAGTGTCTATTTTCAAATATATTTCATAGATCATAATCTAGTTTGTGTAATTAATCTAATTCAGTTTTCAAAAATACATCAAAAAATATAAATGTGAATAAAATATCTTTGTTGTTATATCTGGTGATAACGGTAGTATGCATTGCAGGAAAAAATAATCTAAACCCGCATTATATCTTCATTATCCAATAACACAACGAAAAAAAGAATTTTTTGGTTAAAGATATGACAATTTCATGATAGGATCTTTGAAAAGATGCCTACCTGTTGTTGTAGCTGTGTCTGGTTCTACAGTGGTTGTAGCTACAATACATAAAGACTTTAATGTAAAACTTATACGGTACCAATTTTCATGCACCAGATGCGCATTTCGACAAATAATGTCTCTTAAGTGATGCTCAACCGAAATGTTTGAAATCCGATATAACATTGAAGTTTTAGAGCAATTAATGTTAGTTCAATATTCCTTAGATTTTATCAACACGTTCATCAATGAATTTTACAATTGTAGCAATATCCTTATATAATAATGTCATCATTTCTTACAGCTGACTTTATATCGTTTTCCATTTTGTTTGGTAATTATCAAATGATGATAATAAAGAACATTCCTTTTCAACAAAAATATCAAAAGTATCAGACAAAAATGAATAATGTCATATTTTGCCTTTAATAGTAATCAGAAAGTACTCTATGGGATGCTGTTTTATCTTCAACTATGTAGGATGATATCAATTATTAGGACTGGATCGAGAGTGTCCATATCTGTAACTAATGGGGCGAAATTGTCGATGTTCAATTCAATAGCGTGAGAGTGTCTATTTCAAATCTATTTTATAGATCATACTCTAGTAGGTGTACTTAATCTAATTTAGTTTTCAAAAATACATCAATAAATATAAATGAAATGTCTTTCTTGCCAAGTTCATGATAGCATGTTTGAAAAGATGCCTACCTGTTGTTGTTGTGTCGGGTTCTACAGTGGTTGCAGCTACAATAGATAAAGAGTTTAATGTAAGTTCAATATTCCTTAGATTTTATCTTCAACATGTTCATCAAAGAATTTTACGATTGAAACAATATCCTTATATAATAATGTCATCATTTCTTACAGCACACTTTCTATCGTTTTCCATTTTGTTTGGTATTGATCAAATGATGATAATAAAGAACATTCATTTTCAACAAAAATGTCAAAAGTATCAGACAAGAATAAATAATGTCATATTTTGTCTTTAATAGTAATCAGAAATTGCTTAAAAATAGCAAAAATCAAAGGAGAAACGAAAGGGATATGGGAGTTATGTAGGTTGCTTAACTTTAATTAATTCATTATCTTAACTTTATATAAACAATTACAACTAATAGAAATTGATCTCTTTTTAAAACGTACACAAATTCCTGCGTCTTTGTTTTAAACAGGAAATATTAGGTAACGAATATGAAATACACAGCACCTTTAACGAAACACCTACAATTTTCAGTACATTGATGTTTCGTTGTGGTATTTGAAGCTATTGATCTTTGAATATCAACATTCCTCATTTAAAACACGTGTACGCCATCACACGCCATAACTACATGGTACGACATTGCATGTCATAAATGCATGGTACAAAGGAAAAACAACCATACTTTGGACTGAACAGGGATTAAATTATGCCATATGCCGAGTCCACCGTAGTAAACTACTTACCGTGACACACACCACACATAAGTAGAACAATCAGCACCACGCCGGTGGTCTGAGACCCCCCGCTGACGTTCATTGTCTGAAAATTACAAGAAAAAGCCATTTATACATGTAAGATTTATCTGTAGAATTTCATTGAATAAAATGGGAAGCAACTGAATCAAATTTCCGATGAAGATACATATGTAACATAGCAAGATGATATAAGTTAACATAATTAAGAACAAAGAAACGCATTCTCTACTTAGCTTTTGATTGAGCATAAGACATTACGATACAAACAACAAATCAAAGCATAGAAACGGATTATAATGCATACACAAACATACACTATGAAAGGTGAAGATAGCGAACAGTGATCAATCTATGAACTCCTATCAGCAATACAAAATAAAGAGTCAGGCCAACACAAAGCCCTGGATATACCAGAGGTGGGATCAGGTGCCTAGGGGGAGTTAGCATCCTCTGTCTACCGGTCACACCCGCCGTAAGGCTTATACGGAGTTACCTGAAGTTAAAGTCTGCGTGCAAAGAACGACTTCACAATCGGTATGAAACACATCACATGAAACAATAGGCATATTCCTACCTTCATAATTTGTTTGATAGGTAAGGGGCTGCTTGTGGCCCGTGTTTGTACTTTCTAGTGAGATTTTGTCTGAGCATAAGACATCACGATATAATCAACAAATTAGAGAACAAATGGGGTTGTATGAATACTTATCAGACTCTTTGCAATACACTCCGAGTCACTTGGGGTTCTCACATATATTCACTCTTGATCACAAGTATCGAACCCGAGTCCCAAAAGTGGAAAGTGCATACACCACCACCGAGTTACCTGAACACAGTTTCCCAATCAGATAAGATGGCGGGTATCAGAAAGGACACGTATGTACTAGGACAGATATAAGTATCATGGTTTGTTATTGTATTTGTGTCCCACTCACGAGTTTCTCACTTATTTAGAAATGTGACCACGTTTAGTTGAATTTTGACTCCACGCGTAACATTCAATATCATACTAATGTATATGTAGCAGTGAGGATTCTTTATCATACCAACGTCTACTGTGACACGATTCCGCGGGTCTGCAGGTCTTCTGAATAAGAATGACCCGTGAACTTCATATTATATCATGCTGAATGCATGGTGAATGGACAACCACTACCTATATCTAACATATAGGTTTCGCACGTAAAGTTAGTATAAAAAAGTCGAACCTGAAGCACATAGGTACGAATCGAACACTCTAACCTCTAGATTGCGAGACCAGAGTAATGTGGTAACTTCGCGTATAAACACTTGGGATCCACTTTTACTCGACAAAACGAGACATAAGTTGATCAAGGACCAGAAATATACACCACTATAAGTATTGCTACCCCAGACTGGATCCACATTTTTTATGAAGAAGGGGCGGGTTGTACCTTTTCCGACCTAAAACGGTAGTTGAAGACCCCAATATTGTCAAACTTATTAAAACTGCTCAAACAATAGGAGGTTGGGGTGTTACAGCCCTCATTACTCCCTCCGTTAGATCCGACGCTGATACTTTACGTCTTACTTACACAGTCGTGTTTCTAAAATAATCTCTGCAACAAAATAATATGATGTTTATGGGTAACCTAATAAAGAAACATAATGACAAGGAATATCAGCTTAAAAGATGCTTGATATTAACATATCATTGACACTAAGTGACGTCATTGTATGCCTAATATAATTCAATGATTTCACGTCAAGGAATTTGAATATCGTCTATGATATATTTCTAAAAGTATGCATTTTATATATTAAGCGATGTTTTAGGGCATAAAAAACAGTAGCGAAAAAAAAGCAAATTGCATATCATATGTGATAAGATCAGTGTTTCGGAGACATTGCGAATCCCTGTCTTTGTGATGGCAAATACTCAAGTTCATCTCTCCCGTCTGATTTTATTTCTTCGGTTGTGTTTACGTGCTTACAATAGACCTTTGAAGAATGCATTACTAAAAGCTTGATAAATAAATAATGCAGAAATATTTCACCCCATATCTGCTGTTTGCAGTAGTCCGTGTTTACCCTACTTTCGTACTTCAGGACACTTTGACGCACATGCATTTACGATATCAGTATCCCTTTATACGATTTAAAAATATTTTCAACTGTTTATCTTGACACTTAAAGGACACAACGCATGTTTCTAAACTTTTTCATTTTTTCAGCAAAATTAACTCTTTTTATGCCTAAAACTACTTTAAATGCAGCAACAACCACGCTCGCTAGGTGGCGCGTCATGTTCCATTTTTATTTCTACAGGAAAAGTGGGACGAGGTTCCACCCTATTTTTTACGGGCTAGTATGGATAAACCTAGAGCCTACGAATGATGCGAAGTTGATCGTTCGGATCTAAAATAGCTATATTTAGCGTATCTCACGTGATTAGGCATATTCCAGAAAATCCCTTTGAGATTGAAGCGATTAAGCAGAGCTAGTATATATAAACATTTACTTAACGGTGAAATACGCAACAAAGAGTGACATATTAATACATTTTATGCATGAATAAATTATACTGAGGTCAAACATGGACGATAATTGCCCGTGTTCATATAGTATTTGATTGATTTAGATATCCAAGGAAAGATAACTCCCATTATTAACGTACTCACAACGTACCGGTGGTATACAATAATACAATGTTTATACATTTCCGAATGATGAGTGAATCTTTATTTTCATCAGAATCTTTTCCATCATACTCGCAGACCAGGTCCCCATTCCCCTACCAGTGTCAATCTGTGACTGATAGCAGTGCGGTATTTAATTTGATATAGTCTAGAGGAAATTCGAAATATGGTAGTGACATTTCTTCCTCACTGAATTAGCTGGATTTCTAACGTTTAAAGAAAAGTGGGGTATGGACTGGGGGGGGGGGTTGTTGTTAAAAATGCTATTTCCCAAATTTTCAACGATATTAATTACAAGGCAAGGCAAAAGGGGTCATAAGCTACAGATGATGCAATTTTCACTTGCAAGTTGCACTGCCACAAGTTACACTTAATAAGTGACTTACTTACAGATAAATAAAGTAACTTACAAATATTTCATTTATTTATTTATCTATCATTTTTTTTAATATCATGGTTTGTACTTGTAGAGTCATCGCAATAAAGGGACATTAATTATTAATGTTACAAAAAAATCTGATCATGCACTTTTTAAATTTCTGAATTTTGAAAAAATAAAAATAAATAAATAATACATTCTGATACCACTCAGCCCCCCGACTGGCCAGATAGTTCTGCTTCTGTCAGTTCTGATGCAACTAGCTCAGCCCCCAGACTGGCCAGAGAGTCCACTGTTTCGGTAAATTCTGATAATGATGCAACTCAGCCCCCCCCCCCCACCCCCCACCCCCCCCGACAGCTCTACCAGAAGTTCTCGGAAAAGACTTGCTGTTGTTTAATAAATCAGTTTTCCTATTAATTGTACTTTTGCTCCTGTTTATCAGTTCATTAGGCTATAGCCCAATCTGATTAAATTTAAGATCGTTGATCCGCTCCGTATTCCTCTTCCTTTCCTGTATCTGTGAAGTCCAGAGGTGAGATATATTCTTTCCAAAACAATTAAGAATGTTCATGGAACAATTTAGTATTAATTGTTTTCCTTTTCTGTTGTATGCCTTATTTCAAGAAATAACTTTCAGGTCACTTTTTAATGTGAAATGGAACATTTTCAATTTTTGACAACCTGACGGTAGGGGTGTTTAAGGCCCTATACCTCATTTTCTGTAAGGAAGTGGAGTAAAAGGAATCCAGATTTGGATTTAGCATACTCAAAATTGGTAATTACACCTGCTTTTTATTGTTTTGGGTAATGATGTTTAAAGAAATAAAGTTGGGTCACTTTTTGATGCGAAATGAAACATTTTCCGTTTTTGGCAACCTGACGGTAGGGGTGTTTGAGACACTATATCTCATTTTCTATAAGAAGTTGGAGTAAAAGGAATCCAGATTTGAAATCAGCATACTCAAAATTGGTAATTACACCTGATTTTTATTGATTTGGGTAATTTTTTAAAAATGGGTGGTGGTTGCTATTAAATGTGTTTTTAATGAAATATTTTGCGTAGTTTTCGAGTTTGAAAGCGATGAAATTCAAATCTTGCGATATGCATATTTTCTTTCGCTAGTTTACGCGCCATTATGTGTGACGTCATATGCGCCCTCGGGTTTGAAAACATCTATTAGCCATTGCAAAAACAGATTAGATTTAATCGACAAAAAACCAATTATCTCATTAACGGCTTTCAAATAATAATGCATTAAGATGTTTTGTGCCGTGCTCGGGTGTACTAGTTGTCGGTAGAAAGGATTTAGACTGAGTATTTTTCAATTTTTCGAAGGAAGGTACGAGAAAAAAGACGTGGATAATTTTTTTGTTGAAGCAAGAACTTTACTTTAAAAAACACACACAGTCACCTTTTCAAACACCGCTTGGACAGAGACCCTGATAAACTGCGAAAAAATGGATATATCAAAGCTATAAGCACTGGTAGGCCTATAGCATACATTCTGTTTTACTCTTCAAATTCAATACACACTCGGATCAACTGACTTTCACCTTGTAACAACATATATCGACGATACAATGTAACTTCTACCAACTGGTAGATTTACAAACAAGAAAAAAAATTAAAGATACAAAATAATTGAACTTTTAATTATACAAATAATAGAATATTGTATTTCCTAACTTTAAATTGAATTATAAAATTATTTCCTTATTGAACTCGTAGCATTTTGAGTGCGTCAGTAGGCTATAAAGCCGTGCTCCCACTTCGTACTTCCTAAAGACGTGCAGATCACAATTCAAAAATAGTAATAAGATTGCTTTATCAAAATAAAATAATGTGATTATCACTTTAAATTTGAATATTTTTATTGATTTTTGTGTGTGTGTATTGTCTTTATCTTTCTTTCCGAAATGCAATTTCACGTATCATAATTTGTCTAATCCAAAAATAAAATAGAGTTTATGAAATAAACTAATATTTGGCAAACTGTAGGCTTGTATATCTTATTAGAGTTATCTCTCTTGTACTGTTCATGTTTAGCGCAAGGGGAGGAAATTTTGATTGTTGAGTTAATCAACTTTGCATATAGAGGGCGCATATTGGCGCATTCTAGAAATTTCTAAATTAATGGCTGGACAAGTCCAGAGTAAACAAAATTTCCCCACCTCCCACCCTGATGCATAATTTGTTAATTCGGGGGGGGGGGGGGGGGGGGGGGGGGGGGGGTAGATATGCTAATAGTCTAGTTGGCAGTTGATCGATGAAACTTGAGATGATGTTGAAGCTAGTTAATTTTTGATAAGGGGGGTGTTAAGTTCCCCATCTTTGGTGGGCCATATAATTGTGGATATTAAATGTATGTTGATTGTGATGTTTCATCATGTATATCTTGTTTATTATTGGTTGTATTTACCATTGCATATTATCTGTCATTTACATTAATAAATGACATTTTTCACATCAACAAGATTTTGTCATTCAGACCCACCAAACTAGCACACACTGTGTTGACAAAAATAATGATTGCACTGTTTATTTTAGAAAAAACAGCTCCAATTACAGATGTATAAAGGAATAACATCCCCAAACAGTTTGTAGACGGCGACCCATATAAACATTATTTACTCACAATATTGCCGATTTCATACACGCTTTACTCGCTATATAGCGAGTAAAGCGTGGGTATTTACATCGTTATATGTGTGCACTGGTGGCGAACACATATAAAACTCGGACAATTTGTCAACATCAATTTAAATGTTGCCCATGGTAAATAAATTAGGCCCCTAAAAGTTGAGTTTTTAATATTATCTCGCAGTACTTTCACAATCCGAAGGGCGCATGTGACCTCACTGTACCACGTGACTACCTACAAGTACCTAATTAACTTGACTTTTTGAAATTGGGGCTTAGATTTAAGTCTGTATTGTGGTTAATTATCGCAAAATTTCGGCGAATGAACTATTAGAATTAATTACTATAAGCATAAAGAAGACAAAATGCATGTAATATTGTATACTTTAAAAACATGAAATCTGTCCTTTAAGTTAATTTAAATTGAGCAGTTGGTCCAATCATTATGCTATGATCACGAAAGCAGGGCAACCATGTGCAGTTTTTGATATACCAGGAACGGGCTATTTAGATTTCTGAAAGACTTTTGGTTTGATTTCTTGGAAAAGCTGCTACATGTATTTTCTGAAAGTCATTTGCATTGACATTGCTTCGTAAAAATCATTTAAAATTACTCGGTAACTTTCTTCATTATGAGATGTCACTAGTTTTAGATGAAGTGCTACAATTTTAAATAGCCGTGGTAGTTTTATTATCAGACCTCCGGTTTATGGTACATATAATATTTGAAAGATCATTAATACTCAATTCTCCATGCCGAACGTTCGGCGAAGGAATAGTCACTGTCTATTTTTTACATTTCAGGTTTAAAACGATCAAAGTACGCGTAGGTCTCGAAATCAATACCTAACCGTCATCAAGCAAACTCTGTAACCACAAAAACATCCGAATACAGCAAAAGTAAAAACTACCACAATTCTATTGACTAATCCTTGCAGTGTGAATGGTAAAGATAACGACCAGTGATCAATCCCATAACTCCTATAAGCAATACAAAATAGATACGGACCCCTGAACACACCAGAGGTGGGATCAGGTGCCTGGGAGGAGTAAGTATCCCCTGTCCACCTGTCACACCTGCCGTGAGCCCAATATCCTGATCAGGTAAACGGAGTTATCCGTAGTTAAAATCAGTGTACCAAGAATGGCCTAATAATCGGTATGAAACAAGCCAGACAGCATTTGACCCAATGATAGATTGTATTGACGAACTAGATCGTTATAACGATCATAGATTTTGCAATATACTGATAACAATCGAGACTGTTGAAACCGCTGTACCATCAACGTGTTTGTCAGTAGCGTGCCTCGATTTAAAAACTGACCATACGCAGAACAAGCTCTAGCCTATTGAATCAGTTGAGAGTATACAATAGAATAAAACTAAAGTAAAAACAACCACATTTCTATTGACTAATTCCTTACTGTATACAAATCCTGTCCGACGTGTTTCGTACCGATTGTTAGACAGTTCTTAGCACACTGATTTTGATTACGAATAACTCCGTTTACCTGATCAAGATATAGGACTCACGGTGGTTGTGACCGGTCGACAGGGGATGCTTACTCCTCCTATGCACATGACCCCACCTCTGGTGTGTCCAGAGGTCCGTGTTTGCCCAACTATCTATTTTGCATTGCTTATATGAGTTATGAGATTGATCACTGTTCATTATCTTCACCTTTCATAGAATAGAGCAAAACTAAAAACAACCACAATCCTATTGACCAACATCTTACAGTATACAACAGCACAAGTGCATGAAAGCAGTGATGTAGTCTTGTATTCTAAAATAGTGATATTTCTTACGTTCTGGATTGTCTGTCGTGACACAGAGTCTGTGAGTTATAATCTACAATTATCACATTAATGTCCTTGTAATCACAAAGTAGTCCATAGATCATACATCGGGCAAGTAAGGAGCATCGTCTAAATTTTCAAAAAGTGAAAACAAATGAGAATGATTTACTTTTGGGACAATACATGTATATATTATGCGGAAACTACTTGAAAAAATAACTTTCCCTATCCTCAAATGCTCTATATTAAAGATTATTCATTGTTTCCTATACATGTCACTTCACTGTAGATTATTCATCGCAGGGAGGTAATCAGTATTTGCACTTATTCATAAGATACCTTCATCATATCAAAAATATCCCTCCTTTCATTTATCCATTTGTAATTCATGTACGTTTAGATCCATCAGACTATAACAATATTTTCTCGCAATTTGGCTCTGAATGCGTATTTACAGTTTATAGCTTACATAAATTGTTCGCGCAATAAAAAGAATTCCTAAACACCATGGACTCCAATATCAACTCTAAGAAGAAAATGGCATCATTAATATTTTCCACAGAAACGGAACATAGGTCATTGTTACACAAAATGGCATGTCATGTTTGCATTGTATATGTATAGCCTTGACTTAGAGGTAAATCAACATGATTTATATACATACAAGTATGATAGAGAAGACCCAGACTTCGAAACGTGTTCTGAAATAATCCACACCTGTAAACTAAACCTCTTTCCTCATAGATATTAATCTGAGTGTAGTAAAGATTCATATCAACCTAAGATTTATGAAAATTGCATGCGTCAAATCATTCAGGTGCAACGCAAATATAGCTTTTTCATAACAATCCATAGAATAGGGTCATCCTTTTCAGTGTTTAGCTTTTGAAAAGAAAAACATTCACCACACCCAACTGAAATCATATTGTGCAGTTTTGTTCGATAGGTAACGATTAGACAGCAATATGTTACTTGTCTGAACTTTTCAATGGTTTAAAATTATTTCGTAATCTATGGTAAAGTTTACGGACACAATCAATTCTTTGTCATGGTCTCACGAGATTAAGCAAATTCATGGGTAAGCAACAAACGCCCATGTCTCCAGCTGAGTTCGTAAACAGGAACACTCGTATAATTTAGCCTGACATACTTCGATGTAGACAGATGATTTCGAAGACTAATGATATTTCAAATTTCCAGCGAGGATAAAAATTATACCTATTTTGATTCCATCAATCCCTTACATAAATGAAAGAAATTACCCCCAACGAACTGTTGTGAAGCACATGTGATCTTCTAATTTCATGTATCATAATTTGAGTGTCGCTATTTTATTTTGTTTATAGGAAAAAGCAATAATTGGGTTATAAAACAACGATAAATTCTGATCATTATTATTATTATTATTATTATCATTATCATCATTAGTTTCAATTGTAATAAGGTGAAAATAGGGTTTGTTCAAAATCGCTTGCAGTAATAGCATTGCATGAATGTACAAAAAGAATGGTATACGTAATTCTTTCAGAGAGTGTGATATCAATTGAATATCAGCAATATTCGTCGACATCATCAACCTAATACTACTGAAAAGCACAGCAAATAGAAAGGAAAAGGAAAGTTGCCCTTAAATATCTCAACATACAGTATTGAAATGTAAAACACTGCCTTATTCCTTAAATAGAGAGAAAAGAGAGAAACAAAAGAAAAGTTACACTTACAGGTCTCGACTTACTACTTTGAAATGTAAAACACTGCCTGTTTCTTTTTAAAACCTCTTCAAGTGTATTGTTATTTCAATTAATCGGCAGATCCCAAATGTGACGTAAAAGCAAGTATATACATATATTTGTGTGTGACCAAATTTACACAACACTTCCCTGGAAAATTATTATTCAAAAGAAATAGTTGACAGAGAACATTTCTCCATGTTTCAATTTCTGATACCCACTAAAGAATCAATGAAAATGATACAGAACAAGAAAGTATTTGAAACATTTTGATCTATCGACGACGTTTCATTTATATTCAATGCACATTTTCATTCAAATGTACATTTGATATATCCTAGTGAACTCGAAATAAAAGACATAACATAATTGTCTTTATCAACTTCATATTAGAGTATTTTTAACATAGATGCCAACGCCAAACTGATGAACAACTTTATGAAAAACAAGATTACTTTAGCTTCTCCATCGTCAACTTCCCATGTTTATTTAGTAATACCCCATTATCACAGGGCTGCACATGGTGTTTATGTCTCAACTATCTAGATACCTGATGATATGTTTCGCGTATGAGCATTCTTTTTAACATGGATACAGGCTACTGACAAATATTTTTTGTTACAGAGGTTTCAACAGTTCCGTTTTAATTCAGCATTTGAAAATTCCATGGTTGTTGAAATGATCTATTTTGCAAATACAAGCTATCACTTGGTCGAATGCCGTCTGATGTGTTTCATAGCGATTGTTAGGCCGTTTCAATGTTGATCTTGACTACTGATTACTTCTTTTGCTTGATAAAGATATAGGGTCTACGGCAGGTGTGACCGGTCAACATGGTATGTTTACTCCTTTTATCCCACCTCTTGTGTGTCCAGGTGTACGTGTTTGCCCGTCCCTTGATTTTATATTCTTTATAGGATTGATGAGATTGATCGTTGTTCTTTATTTTTACCTTCTCATTACTACATTTATATGATAAAGATATAGGGTTCACGACGATGGTAAGCAGACTACATTGGATATCCGTGTTGCATAGTGGCTAACGCTTCACACCACTGTGACCCGAGGTCAATCCTTAGCATCGGTAGTGGTTGTATGTGAGAGGGCATAATGGTAGCCCGATCGGACACTTGGGTTTCCTCCGGGTACTCCGTTCACGCCAAACTCTGAGCTGACAAGAAGCATTAATAGGAGTTGTAGAACTTGTTTGTTAATTATCGTAAAATAAATAAAGGTTAAACATGGGATGTATATTCTTTCTATACACCTGATCCCACCTCTGGTGTTCCATGGGACAATGGTTGCCTCAGTTTTAGTTTTCTATTCTTTATAAGAGAGTTGCTTCCATTTCTTCTTCCGTAAAAACTCTCGTGTTTGACGTTCTTTGCACAACGTTGCATAATATCAGCACAACATATTAAAAAAAACTCAATGCTAAACTATTGTTTAATTTGTCCTTGCTAATAGATCATATCACAACAAATTTAAAGATTTCGATGATATATATGTTACGGTGTTTATTTCGGGTCATCGTTTGAATAAGACAAGTATCTTAAATGTTTTTCAATCTATACCTTTATCTTTAAAAGTGTACTAAAATGTGTTATGAAACAATTATTTTGACAACGCACTCATTTACAAAAACAAAAATACAAAACAATTCTACACTTAGTAGCTGAATGTCGAAAAAACTTCACGATTTCTAGTGTTTGTAAAAACCTCATGGATAACAAAATAAACTTAAAGATGAAAGAGTTCAAAATACGCTTAGATCAAAAGGTTTACTCGAGGAGTCCCTAGTAATCCAAAGATAATTACTGAAACATCATTTAATGGTATATGGCGATGAAGAATTTTGAACGAAAAAAGGAGAATAAAGGCCATTGACAAAATCTCAATCATAATCCAAATAAAGCCAATATCAAAGGTGCAATTTGCTTACTACGTGATATTTATTGCTTGATTTATAAAACAGATTTTTTTTAAAATGGGGTTTAAACACTTTTTCTCAAGCCTCATAATAATGAATTTAAAGATTTTTGCCGTGTCTTCCCTGGCCCTCTCCTATATAGTTATGATAGACAATTTTTCCCCAACAACTTTAATGTAATCGTTTTCTATTATTTGAATATGTGTTCAAATAGATAAAATAACACTTTCAACTGTACATGTACAGATATACTGTACCAGAAATGCACTCCCTTAACATACGAATAACAGATTAAACAAAGTGATATGATTCATTTCAGACACAACTGCTATGTACAAATACTGTTCCGACTTCAATGATGATCGTTTCCTTTTTGCTTTATTCAAACGGTTGTGGATTTCTATATAACACGAATATATGAAAAGCATTGCCATTATCCGATACAATGCAACATTTTTCTTTTCTAGATCGGTAAGATGGATCGTTCTTCATTCTCGTTATCATTTTTATTCCTTTTTATATAGATAGATATATTTTGGAGGATACTGATAAAACTATTGGTCTCAATGGTTTCCGCGTTTGGCTAGCAGTGGTAGGTTTTCGCGAAGATTATAAGACGGAGAAAAACTAGTCCGCTGAATTTGCTATGTTTAATCAGCAGCGCTCGTCAGACCACTACGCTATATACAGAAAACGTATATAATTTGACAAATATTAGTTTGCTGTGCACTTGAAAATTCCTTGTGTAAACCCTTAGAAATTGTGTATAAACAACTGCAATAAAGGAAAGCTGTTTTGTAATAATGTGTTCGTCCTTCAGTTTTTAAAGTGTCGTTATAATTACATCATAATCATGTGATCGACAATGAAGAAAGTTTTTTACTGTGCTGGTGTGTTGCCAATACATTTTACCTGCATGCGGGGTTTTTATTTGCTTTCGTTATTTTCTTTTTATTTCTTGTTTTCACCATCAACGAATGATCTGTATTGTACGTATTTACTTTAATTACTTAGGATAGATAATACTTCCCTTCTACCGAGGTTGATTACATGGGGACTGGAATCATGCAATGGTTTGACTCGACATGGTTCCAATATGTACATAGAACGACATTTTATGTACAGTTTATATATTGGGTTCATGCCAATAATGTACTTTAAGTCATCCAAATTCACATAATTGCCACAGTAGAGAAATCGAATTTATCATGATACTTCGGTTTAAGATGCAGTATACTGGATGAAATCCATGATATATTGTTTGCTTTGTAATGGTTTTCAGTATGTATCAATATTTCAAAGTTATTTTGAGCTCTATGCATTGTCGTTTTTTCTGTATTGCAGATATATTTTGTCTATATTTACAAGGTGTTTGAAAGTTACAAATGTGCTTTAAAAGTACCATCCAATTCGTTTGTATGCTGTTTTATGTCTCATTCGAGATTCTGTCACAAGCACATGTATATAAGTGATCAATCTCATAGATATCCTATAAAGAATATGAAGTCTATAGTACCACAAATACATACACTTGGAAACACCAGAGTGATATTAGATGCTCCAGAATAGTAAGCACCCCTGTTGACGTCACCATATGTAGGGGAAGACTTACATGGCGCACAAGGCCTTAGTGGCGAGGGTTATAACGCGGTATACTTGATAACATCTTTTTTAGGTATAGGGTTGCTAGTCCACCAAAATACAAACAAAAATATCGATTCATTACCAAGCACGCCTAGTACATATCTCATTCAGATGAAGGGAGTTTTCTGAGAATTTATATATTTCCTAATTTGAGTTTGTATATATTTTTTAAGTTTTCTCTTTTTTATGCACATGTACTATTGCATCTCACAATGAGAAAGATGCAACGGTTTCATCACGATCATGAAAGGTGAAGATAACGAACAGTGATCACTCTCATAACTCCTATAAATTCTTACGGGATGATATGGTAAATTTCATATATGAAAGATGAAAGTAACGAATAGTGATCAATCTCATAACTCCTACAAGCAATACAAAATAAGTAGTTGGGCAAACACGGACCTCTTGATATACCAGAGGTGGGATCAGGTGCCTAGGAGGAGTAAGCATCCCCTGTTGACCGGTCACACCCGCCGTGAGCCCCATATCCTGATCAGGTAAACGGAGTTATCCGCAGTTAAATCAGTGTGCCAAGAACGGCTTAACAATCGGTATGAAACACGTCAGACAGCATTTGACCCAATGGATGTCAATTCAAGTATTTGTCATATTGTTCCACATGATTCAACTCGAATTGCTACTTTGAATATTGTGATTTCGAATTTTGTTTGGGGCTTCTAAAATTTCCCCCCTGTGACCTTTTGCTGAAACTGATTTTATTTTCTTCCCTAAATAAAGTATTATTCAAATATATTTTTGATAATTTTGATATGAAAATATTATTGTATATATTCTATTTTCGAATCATAACAAATTTCTCTGATGTGATATATATTCTTAAATGTATACATTAAAGCTCCCGGAGAGTTTTCGTTGTCATAGAATTCTTTCAACATCTTAGATTTGATGGTGGGATAAATCCACTTTCATGTATTTTAACATTTACGCATCACTCTGATGCGTTTTATGTCGATATAAAGATTCCTGAATAAGGGTAGCCCAAAAAATACGCCATAACATTTTTATACGGCGTGATTGCATTTAAAATACAATGATTTAAATAGGTACATGGTTACAAATCACGTTTTTGCATTTTTAAAGGGTTATTTTGATAAATTTAATACCTGATATCTTTCAAGGAGACACTGTCTTCAGAATGTGTTTAGTTAACGCCTAGTTGATGAATGTGTCGTTCGAATCACGTAATCTACACATGCTGTTATTGAAAGCAAGAAAATGAACAGAAGCTACCTCAATAAAAATATCAAATGTAGAAGTAATAAGATTTAGAAAGTTAATCACGGAAATGTTTGATTTCATGAAAAAGATCAGCGAATTAATCATTGTTAAACCTTCCCTAATTTGAAGTAATTAACAAATGCATATATGCCTACGTTAAAGAAAATATTTAATCCTCGAAAATTGATCCTACGACAATAAATCAATCAACGGTATAATTAGGTCGGAACGTTTGCAGAAGATGTTGCTCGTTTCCGACATCTATAAAGGTCAATAAGCAGTTGGTTTTACATTGACAGCCCATAGCTAAGTACTTCGTTACTAGCTTGAAAATACGGATGTATATTTAATTGCTGTTATAAAATTTAGAAATTCATTTCAAAATTAAGGATTATCTCTCTCATGCATAGCTCTTATCCTTGGACGAATTTGGCTCCACTTTTTTTTGGCACGCTGTTTTTGGTTATATTTAGCTCTAAAGCTTCATAGTTATTTCGGATTTCAAACATTTCGGTTGAGCATCACTGAAGAGACATTATTTGTCGAAATGCGCATCTGGTGCATCAAAATTGGTACCGTATAAGTTTTACATTGAAATAGTGGTTTTAAATACTTTGGTCATGTATATTCTTCATCCCTGGCAATTAAACATTGATACATTCAACCAAATCAAGGTTAGCATCATATTGTTTCATGATAAGCAAGAAGTATGCACAGAAAAGGTTTACCAACAGTAATCAAGCTCATACATTCTAGAAGAAATATTGAGGACTGGACAAACACGCACTCCTGGAAACACCCTAGTTGGGATCAATTGTCTGATAGGAGTAAGCTTTCCCTGTCAGGTTACACCCGCCATGATTCTACTATCTTGATAAGGCAAACGGATGTAAAGAACAGTCAAACAATCTCTATGAAACATGTCAGACAGCAATCGACCCTGTGGCAGGTAATATGTGCCAATAACGTCTTCATGGCAATCAGAAAATTCGTGAAATGTTGTATGTGAAAATTCCTGTATCACAGCTTCTTTGTCAGTATCTTATCTTGGTATAATAGAAAGGTGAAGATAACGAACAGTGATCAATCTCATAATTCCTATAAAGAATACAAAATAAAGTGTTGGGCAAAGACAGACCCCTGGACATACCAGAGGTGGGATTAGGTGTCAAGGAGGAGTAAGCATCCCTTGTCGACCGGTCACACCCACTGTGAGCCTTGTGTCTTGATCAATTAATAGGAGTAATCCTTAGTGTGCCAAGAACGGCCTAAAAATCGGTATGAAACACGTTAGACTGCACTTGACATATTGGGAAACTAGATCATAATAACGACCATAGAATTTGCAAAATGCGAAGTTTAAACGAGACTGTTAAGAACGTTGAAATGAGACTGTTAAAAATGATCATATGCAGAACATCCTTTAGCGTATTGAATCAGTTGAGAAATATATACTTAATGCAACATTGCTACAGAAACGAAAGGAGAAGATAACGAACAGTGATCAATCTCACAACTACTATAAGCAATACAAAATAGAGAGATGGACAAAGTCGTACCCCTTGATATACCAGAGGTGTGATCAGGTGCCTTAGAGTCGTAAACATTTCCTGTCGACCGGTCACACCCGGTAAGCCCTATTACGGTATGAAGCACCACAGACAGCATTTGACCCATTCATTGGTTGTATTGACAAACCAGATCGTTATAACGACCATAGAATTTGCGAAATGCTGACGCGACCGTTGAAACTCCTGTACCATCAACTTATTTGTCAGTAATCTGCTTCAATTTCAACATGTAAGCAGAAGATTGATAAGTTTACGAAGAAGTAAAGGCCATTTTGTTTTCATAAACTTGAGTTGTTAATTTGCAATTACTGTCCATGTTCAGTAAAACACGCAATATGGAACATTTATTTCGAGTTCACTCGGATACACAGAATCAACATACGAATGAAATTGAATATTCTTGATAGATGAAATATCGTTGATGTAATTAAAATTTATGTCAAATTGAATGTCACAGCATGATATTTCTTTTATTCAAGTAGAAGCTTTTAAATGAATTCTGCTTTATGAAAATACAGTAACAAGTCAGCTAAGAGGGATTGCAATTTGTCTCCATGGGAAGTACAACATACTCTTGAAATAACGTACACATTGTTACTAAGAAACTACGAAATCTTTTTAGAATCTACAGCAATATTTTGGATGGCTGATCACAAAATATGAGTATTTCCGAGTTTCATTTTCTTAAAGCAGTTGTCTATAATGTCAGAAAGAATAGCTTATAATTTGTCGCGCGAAATGGTTGTGTAAATTGTTGAAAAGTCGTATGTATTGTTGCTGTTGATGATGGAAAAGTTTGGTGATTTCAGATATATCAACAGTTCTTTTCAATTTTTGAGAATCCAGATTTGATTCACATCATTTCCCGAATATCGATAGAAAAGATAGAATACGATAGCAAATATATAGGATTATAGGGCAATGAACGGAAGTTTCCTTGTCATTGTAACACAACACTTCTGACACCGATAAGTACACTGTGCACTGGGTCAATGCCCTGTCTATCCAAGCCTGTTAAAGAAACTTTAGAAAATCAAAAATCGTCATGTATATTCTTCTCATGCACTACTAGACAGACAGAGAAATTGCTATTGAGTTTGCAAAATCAGAACGGATTTCCAATCAGCTTAAAATGTTGAAGTAGTTATTACTGAGACGGGACAGACCATTGGAATTCCCGTTGATACAAATCATGATCCTTTATTACCTGACCTTTTTTGTTCTTGTGAGGTATAATTTAATCGTAAGCTTCTAGATGGGACGGAATGTCTTGCTGTTGCCTTGTACTCAACATTTAGATGCATCGATGATGTTTTATCTATATTCAGTGGTGGTGATTTAATGAAAAGATAACGATCAACCTCATAATTCCTATTCTAAACAACACAAAACATAAAGATAAAACAAAAATATATTCCAGTGAAATCAATATAAAAAGACACCACAGAGTCCTACACATTCTTCATAATTGACTGTTTTACTGAACTTAATAACAAAAAAATAACAACGCAATCGTATGACAAACGGGGTTATTTAAAACCAGGGCTATTTGGGAGAGGTCTAAAATAGGCTGGGCTTCCAGTCCATTCCCTATTTAACTATTTGTGAATGAAATTATCATAATTCAAATCATTTAAGCCTTTCTATCGCCAATTTATCAGATTTGTGTAGCAACTTCCCATTATCAACTGCATATGCTGTTCATGTCTCTCAAATGATTCAATGAGAAAACACATTATCACTTCAACTGACAATTGAGTTGATAGTACAAGGGTTTCTATAGCCTTGTTTAATTTCAGCATTTCGCACATTCTATGGTCGATAAAACAATCTAGTTTGCCTATGCAACCTGCCATTAGGTCGAATGTTGTTTGACATGTTTTATCCTAATTGTTAGAACGTTCTTTACACAGATTTTGACTGTGGATTAATCCGTTTATCTGATCGAGATATAGGGGGTCAGAACGAGTATAACCGGTCGACAGGGAATTCTTATTCCTCCTAGACATCTAAACCCACTTCTAGTATATCCAGGAGGTTGTGTTTACCCAACTCTTGATTTTGAATTATTATAGGATTTTGAGATTGATCACTGTTCAGTATCTTCATTTAATCTTTGTTCATTGTTTTTCTGGGTTTTTTTTTTCATGTTATCGACAATCAAGTCACAAATTATTCACTTTGCAGATAGTAGAGCAATGTTGTCGACTGTAAACCATATATCGATGTTGTCGACTATAAACCATATAATGATGTTGTCGGTGCAGATTTGTAGACCATATAATGATGTCAATGCAGATTTTTAGACCATATAATGATGTTGTCGATGTAGATTTGTAGACCATATAATGATGTTGTCGGTGTAGATTTGTAGACCATATAATGTTGTCGATGTAGATTTGTAGACCATATAATGATGTTGTCGATGTAGATTTGTAGACCATATAATGATGTTGTCGGTGTAGATTTGTAGACCATATAATGATGTTGTCGATGTAGATTTGTAGACCATATAATGATGTTGTCGATGTAGATTTGTAGACCATATAATGATGTTGTCGGTGTAGATTTGTAGACCATATAATGATGTTGTCGATGTAGATTTGTAGACCATATAATGATGTTGTCGGTGTAGATTTGTAGACCATATAATGATGTTGTCGGTGTAGATTTGTAGACCATATAATGATGTTGTCGATGTAGATTTGTAGACCATATAATGATGTTGTCGGTGTAGATTTGTATACCATATAATGATGTTGTCGATGTAGATTTGAGGACCAAATAATACTGTTGTCGGTGTAGATTTGTAGACCATACAATGATGTTGTCGGCAGTAGATTGTCAGACCGTATAACAATGTTGTCGACAGTAGATTTGCAGACGATACAACGATGTTGTCAACTATAGATTGACACACCATATAACTATGTTGTGGGCTATGAAACATAACAATGGTGTCGACTAAAGATTTGCAGACTAGAACATGTAAAAGATGTCGATAGTAGATTTGCATACCACAGAATGATGTTGTCGACATTACGTTTGCAAACAACATAGCGATGTTGTCAACAAAACGGTGCGTAGTGCTTCATTGAAAATAATCCCATGATATACACATCTCCATATAACACAGGTCAATGAAAATTCCTCGTGCCAAGTATGGTAGATGTATTAAGATTAGAAATAATTGATGGATTTAGTAAACAGAGTGTAACATGTGGATAATAATTTTGAAAGCATCCGCACCTTTATAATTTGATAACAGCCCCAAGTCATTATTTTGGATATGTGTCTTTATTTGTCTATTGCTGACCGTATTGGTGAAAGCTTGAATTAAGCACATATTCTACTTACATTAAAATGATATGAATCTTTTCCTTTCACACTTATACATTCCATAAATACCGTTCTGTGTAGAACTTGTGAAAAATTAAAATACTCAGTTGACTGCACACCCATTGAATGAGAATATCTGCTCATACATTGAAGATATATTTTTTCATTGTATGGGAAAATTATAAATCCATAAATTACAAATGTAATTTAAATGCATACATCAAGCAGTCACGACAATATCTTTATAAGTACAATTCAGAAAACTGACAAATTGATCTATCAACACTTTATATAACATATCGTTATATTGGTTTCAGCAATTTTCGTTGCTACCAAATTTCAGATAGTTATCAAACAATAGAAAAATCCATTGTTTTGTGGTGGACAACTTTTTTGTCTTTCTATGCAAACAATAATTATTAAATTCCTTGGTAATTGATTAATTTCGCGGTTTGGCATAAACACGAAGAACAAAAATTATAGTTCAACAAAGATATAGAAACTACACAAACCTATCCGACTTAACAGAGGCTTTAACGGTATTATTTAGAAATAAACAATTTTAGAACATAAATTTACATGTTTCAATGTCAGCGTTTTATGGATACTAATAACCGTGCATTACCACAGATACTTGCAGCATTTAGAATGGTCTACATCACAAAGTCAATGACATGGGTATACAGTTATCGCGCTTACTCTCTAATTGGTTTTGAAATACCTCGGTATGACGTAGAGAACGGAATATGTTGGCTGCATGATA
Organism: Ostrea edulis; assembly: GCF_947568905.1. Classification (NCBI taxonomy): domain Eukaryota; kingdom Metazoa; phylum Mollusca; class Bivalvia; order Ostreida; family Ostreidae; genus Ostrea; species Ostrea edulis. The sequence goes on along the minus strand of NC_079169.1, from coordinate 49,423,797 downwards.
ACTAGTACTTTAAACGTTACCTTCCTATTTTTACATATAGATAACGGCATCATACAATTAGAGGTTCTGAGGGCCGTGCCCAAACTTTAGATATTGAAAATTAGTAAATGGATGTTGTTGGATTTAACAAATGTTAAATTTGTTTAACATTTAGATACCGTACAAAAAAACCTCTACGAACTCGAGCGCATAATTTTTCGCTTTAGAGACACTGTACGCCCTTTGTAGTTTGAAATACTTCCCAAATAAAACAAAATATATTCAATCAATATTTCAGTATGTTAGGGACTAATCGATTACGATTTAATCGAAAGTCGTAAATCAGTCTTTACCAATGGGCTTATTGATTTTTTTTCACACTCTACTTGTTTGATATTGACAAAATTCGTTTTTAGTTGTAAAATAAACAACCAATCAATCTTCTCTCTATGTTTTTTCTTTTCTGAATGTAGTCATTACAATGAACATGTTTCAGCGTATTTCACAATACCCATGGGGACCTTGATTGCACACATGTGTATAAATGCAAATTAAAAAATATACTTACTATGAATATCAGGGAAAGTAGACCTTTCCTTTGGGATGTAAATCCTCTAACAATGAAATTCCAGACTGGTTAGAATTTCCAACACAAACTCAGAAATATTCCTTACTAAACGAACAGACAAGTACCGGTTTTCTGAAATGCAAGCTAACCCCAGAATAGGGCGTAGCTGAAATTTTACACTATTGCACCGAAATCATTCATCTATATATTTTAACCACTAATTTAAGAATTCAGTGAGAAAAAATTATAATTGCTTGTTTTCGAGTATTTCCTTTAAACAGAGTTTGCAAAATGGTAAGATCCAGAAAGCATTCTAGCAGGAATTTCACAGACTCCCCGCAATTGGTGACAACCGCAAGTGCACTGGGACGAAGCTATCGTTAAAGAGACGAACAGTTTTTTTTATTTAGGGTAAGTCACGTTCATAGCATAAAATGCTTGGTACAAAAAAGTGGGTCAAGAGTCATGAATGATTTGGTGAACCGAAAAACAGTAACAGGTCGGTGTGGTCGATGTTTTAATTTCTATTCTTTGCTTATAGGATTTAGCGAAGCGTCGAGATATAAGGAAGTTCGAGAACCGGGATTTCAATCTCAAAATCTAAACCTTCCATAGCATGAGGACGATCAATTGTTCTGTATACAATAAATGACCTGCAAATTTAGATGTGCAACATATACACTGGATATATTTCAAAGTGAATACGATATAATAAAAAAAAAATATGGATTTATTGAAAAACATGTATAAATATACAAATATAATTGACAATAAAAACAAGTGCTATACATAATATACCTTTGATTTCCAAAAATATAATTATATCACATTGTACATAGTTGAAATTATATGTTGAATATGTCGAATCACTTGTACAGAAAAATACAATCTATGTTTCAAAAAGTAAGATGATATATAAATGCCATATGGAAATAGTTGTTATGGTCAATAATTGTAATGTCCATTCTGTTGCATCTTATTCTCCATGAACACATGCATAACATCAGGTATTAGTTCTTACAACATTTAAATCCTATGCTGTCATATACAGAAATAATGATTGTTTGTTCGATGCACATTGCACATGGTCTAAATGCACAGTCATGTGAATATTTCTTTTCCAAACACACGTCAGAGTAATGATCATGGCATGGCGACCAACACGCGGGGAACCTGATCACCCCTACATTAATCCATTCATGAAGATCAAATCACGTGATTCAGACTGCATACAGCGTACATATACAGTATGAACATTGGCACATATATGGAAGAGTATGGATTTCAAACCGGGATCCAAACACTAGGGGTCAGATTTTTTCTGAAATGCAAGAAGTTTTATGACTCAGTGATTAAAGATAAATGTTTCATTGTGTTTCCAGGTACATTTATGCACACATTCTGTAGTAATTCCCAGAACGTGCAAGAAAGTGTTAACTATGTTTGTCTTGTATGTTGTTTTTGGTGTTTGGGGGGGGGGGGGTTGGAAAAAGTGTTTTGTCTATCATCCTTCAATCGCTGATCAGAATAGGAATAAAACGATATATCAGTAACACATTATAACTTCGTGTCATAAAGAAAGGGAATTTATCCATTTCCTCCCTGCAGTTTTAAAGCAGAACAATCTTTTGATGGAAGTTTTGTTTGCAAATTAACTATTCGAATTCAAAGACCAAAATGAATTGAGTATGAGGTATGCATGGCATAGATGTATATTTAATGTATACTAGATTTTCAAATAGATCAAAATTTCAATATCAAACGAAACATATTACGTTAAACATTTCATAATCTCTTAGAAAATGGTGTATACGTCATAATGCTTTACAGCCAAGATAGGAGTCGGATTATCACACAGACGTTTCATATATGGTACTTACATATAACGGGTGTGGCTTAGTCTCTGTCTGTGGGCGTTTTATCTGATATTGTCTATGTGGATCCAGTGCTTGATACATGAAGTCCCACGAAAAATTAGATTTGGCCCCATTATCGTACACTGAAAATCGAAACATAAACTGTATCATTCGATGCAATCTATGTAAATCACTATATCTAAAAACAAATCCCTATATAACAAAAGTAAGGTAAATGACAGAGTATCGTACTTTTGTTGAGGGAAAATATCACGGGTTTTTCTTTTAAAAGATATACTATCGTGTGTTTTTTCCTGTCGTTATTTGTTTGGCTTTTTTCTTCTTTCTAATTTCATGCATTGCTGATTGATATTATATGCATATGTAGAAATTTTGGTGCGTCATTTTTTATGATTGTTTGCAATCCGTTCAGAAAAGGCCAAAATTTCCTCCACGCATCAATTTCCAATTGAAAAACAACTCACTGTAAACTTCTCTACCGCCACGATATGTGTTATCGAAACCATCTCCGCTTCTTCCTCTTCGTTCGTTTATATCGGATATACTGGAATCATCTCCCCAGTTTCGTAGTGAATAGGGACCACGCCGACCCCAGCTATCAATCTTCGTAGGGATCCCAGACTTGAAAAATCCGTCTGTATGCATTGTCCTGTTACAGAATAGCAATTAGAATTACTGAAACATAACTTACAAATGTAGATATGAGGGGGTCCAATGTACATATTGTAAATTATTGCACAAATAGGATACATTATAATAAACGATTTCTTGATGAAAATATGTCAAAGAACAAGAGGACCCTGGATCCTACAACCTATAAAATCTTATGCAAGTAATTAAAATGGCATTTGTTTAATGCTACAAGACTTCATGTAACGTACGCAATTTGATTGAAATTCCTTCGGAACCTTTTCAATAGTAAACTTTAAGCCAATCAAGATTATACACACAAGTGTTGGTTGGTGATTCACCGATTGGTACAGCTATCTAAATTACTATTCAAAGAACATGATAACAGGTGTTGGTTCCTTCACGGGAGAACTTGTTGACAAAGGCCTTATATAAATCAGATTCAGAACTTAACAAAACTATCGAAAATCATCTTCTTCGGAACTCAATAATTATTGACAGTTATCTTCCCAAGATCTTGACAACAGAACTATCAAGAAATACCTTCCTCAGAACACAACAATATGTAAAATCGTCCTCCATAGACCTAACAACATAACTATAAATCCAACAACTATCGAAAATCATATTCCAAAAGCAACAGTGGATGCTTACTCCTCCTAGGCACCTGATCCCACCTCTGGTGTGTCCAGGGGTCCGTGTTTGCCCAACTATCTATTTTGTATTGCTTATAGGAGTTATGAGATTGATCACTGTTTGTTATCTTCACCTTGCATTCCATAGATCACAACAACAGGATTTGACAATATCATGAAAAGTTGAAGATAACGTACAGTGATCAATCTCATAACGCCTATAAGGAATACTAAAAGAGAGTTGGGCATACACAAACCCTTGGCTATACCAGAGGTTGGGCCAAGTGCCTTGAAGGAGAAAGCATCCCCTGTCGACCGGTCATACCCTCCGTGAGCCGTGTGTCAGAACACAACAACATACGAATCAAAAAGCACCTTCTTCGGAATTCCACAATACAATTTCTCATAACACAACAATAGAAATAAACGACATGATTATCGAAATAATCGTTCTCATAATTCAACAACACAACTATCAAATAATCATCTTCCTCAGAACTTTGTGGCTTGCACCTACCTATCTAAATCATCTTCCTCAAAACTTAAGGAGCTTTCCTTGTGTCTCTGTCTGCGATAGTATATACAAACGATAGCCAGTACTAGTACGGCAATGAAGAATAGGGGGATCCCTACACCAAGGCCCACAATCAGTTTGAAGGAATCTGTAAAAAAAAAACAAAAAAAACAACATATTGCATAAGTTTAAATACTCTACATACACTGCGAAAGCCTACAGTATATCGATTTATATCATAATCTGAAATTATGTAATAGATAACTAAGCTTGCTTACCGTCGCTTTCAATGATCCTACAACAGAAAGGTTTAAAGGTTTTTAAGAGAACATATTAGGATAAAACAACAAATTTCTACACTATGGAATATACAAAAACGAATCCATGCATCGTACCTGCACTGAACGATCCCGTCTAAATCTTTACACTGCTGACCTTGTGGACAGGTGTTCAGCGTGTTGAACACCTGACACACGTTGGAGGAGGACACTATCGATACATCTGTAATGAAACATTCAATAGAATAAACACTACACAAAATGATAACCACTGCTAACAATGAACAGGCGATATCCTCAGACGGTTTCTGAAATAATGCAGTCCAGTTCCATTTGAGAACTGCGTGGACATAGTCTTATTTCCCAACCTTATCCATTCATCATATAGCACTATGTGCATTTATTTCTTTAAATAATATTAATTGATGGGATCATTTCAAGCAATGATATTTCGGATAGTTTTGATATAATTGACATACTCTGTAGGTTGCCATTGTAGTCGGCGACGGTCATAGTCTGAACTGGGTACTGGGATCCATTGTATGTGACTTTCAGAGCACCTGTAGCCAAGCTATTTAGTGTTCTGGTGAAATCACTTCGAGTCTCTACTGGCGTGTTGCTGGACGTCACTACGCTGTGGTCACCAATCACACTGCCAAATCTGCAGGAGGATCAAGCATTTTCATGGGAGGAGCTAACAACCCGGCACTACCCAGTATGCCATTTTGGGGGGTTGGAAAGTATATTAGATTATATTCACGTCTTAAAGAGTACAATCAGCTGATATAATTAGATTTTACATGTGTAATGTTTACCTGATGTCGATTATGATGACATTTATGAACCCCTTAACTCTGCCGTTGTAGAGTGCTGTCAGCTGTATAAATGGAAAGAGAGTTACAATAAATGAAATTAGAATTCAAAGTCGTTGCATAGTTTTAATAATGCAAGTATTCAAATAAATAGAAAAAAGAATCGATTGCATGAACGGCGAAGATAACGAACAGTGATCAATCTCATAACTCTGATAGATAACATAAGATGCAATTAACACTTCTCTTCAGAAAAATAGCCATGTATGACAGGCTTCTAATTGTGTACAGTCCAGCGCCTGCACCTCAGTATAATAAATCCAAACTCGAGAGAATGATCATAAAAAAGATCCAGTTAATGACCTTGACAATTTGAGTAACCTTTGACAATTGAGGGTAATGTGTGAACAATATTGATCAAAGGCCATTTAACATCATTAGCAAAATGACGCTGAGTAGATCGCATAGCCCTCCTCTCCTTGAACAAGACAACATTGAACAGGACAAGAGTTTCCGAAAGGGAGACATGGGACATGAAAATATTGCTAAGGAATGTCTGCACAACAAAACATTAAAATTGTCGAGTAAGGTTACGTCCATGAGAAATATGTAAGTGTATTAGAATCTAATGACATTGTAAAAAACACATATGTTGTTTCAGATCAAAATTTAAAAAAGAATCCTGAAAAGCCAATATAAAGAGAGAAAACACACTGTTTTAGAGGGACATTCCTACTCACCGCTGTCAACATTTGGGATTTGATTGCCTCTTTATCTTCCAGTTTTCCGTTGATATTAAATGTGAATGAGACAGAGAAAACCGCTTCTCCTGTTGCTGCAAATGGGAACACATATATGTTTACATGCACGTATGATATATTTGATATTTAGATATCTAAATAGAAATGAAAATTCAATCAATAATCGTTGCATATCTTACCTGCTGTATAGGTAGTCGGTTCTGTAAAGAGAGCAACAGAAAAAATAATGTCAGATTCCCTTATGTGTAACATAACATGCAATCGTGCTTTGTTTGGGATCAATGGATAATTTTAAAACATCTTTACATTGAGCAAACAAGATCCAATTTACAAGTAACCTTAGCACGATACGAATCATGTCGAAGCAGTATTGATGATAGTTTGAGCTACCTCAGATTTCGGATTCTAAACACGCATATAGTATGTGGTTTTCAAGAAAGCAAGTCGAGTTGTACGGGGAGGTCTATTTCATTCTCTTGTCTACATAGTACTCACATAACACTCATTTTAAACATTTTACATTACTATACCATCAGAAACACCAAATCCATAAATCGTGTTGTTTAGAGAAAAAAATCGTACGATTATGTTTTCTTTAAAATATAACAAAATTAAATACTTATCAAAGCATGATTTTGATGTTTGACAACAATATACGTTGTCCACAAAAAATTAAATGAAAGAAAAAGCTGTAAGCAAACATAAGTTCCAACGGCCACGCTTCACTCATTACCTTCTGTTGATTGCGTTGTTACTGGTTCGGTGGAAACATTAGTTACAGGGGCGGTAGAAGTAACAGTACTAATAGACTCCGACGTCGTAGATGTTGCTCCTTCTGTAGTAGACTGGACTGCAATAGGGAGAATTCAAAATTGGAAAATGAAAATAATATCAGCCTCACATGCTATAAAAAACGAATGCATTTCCAATGGAATTGCATATTACAATCATGTCCGTTGCTTGAGCGTTTATGATTTAATTCAATTTAAACAATATTTTGTTCACAAATAAGTGAATGGGATCGTAGGTGGAATTCAACATTCAAATATTTATGAAATACATTGCAATATGTTTTCCTAGAAGATGAAAATAAAAGACACATCTCATAAGGATAAGGCTACAATACATGTTTGAATGTAAAATTTATTCTCTTTAACGTATGGTATATTATATATATATATATATATATATATATATATATATATATATATATATATCAAAACGTAGTTTCACTAAGGAAAATGAGCTCTAAAAGCATGCATGCACTACATTTTAGTAAATATCCCAACACCATTCATAACATTACACCTGGAAGTTAGATTTGTAAGATGTTAAAGTAGAGAGTTAAAATTCAGCAGAGTATCAGTACATGGAGTGAAACGCATGCGCAAAAGAATGATCGATCCATTGTGAATAAGATTTCCCTCAGTGAATAGAATATTCCCATTCCCTATACCTGTCGGTGTGAGTCCTCCAGTTGACTTTTGGGATGTGACCTGTGATTCAGTAGTTATTGGTTGTCCTGATGTAGCATTTTCTGATGTCACGGATTCAGAGGACGTCACGTCTCCTGGTGTAACTGGTTGAGTAGTCGTGACATCTCCTGGTGTGACTGGTTGGACAGTCGTGACATCTCCTGGTGTAACTGGTTGAGCAGTGGTTATATCTCCTGGTGTGACTGGTTGAGTAGTCGTTATATCTCCTGGTGTGACTGGTTGAGCAGTCGTTATATCTCCTGGTGTGACTGGTTGAGTAGTCGTTATATCTCCTGCAGTGACTGGTTGAGCAGTCGTCACATCTCCTGGTGTGACTGGTTTAGCAGTCGTTATATATCCTGGTGTGACTGGTTGAGCAGTCGTCACATCTGGTGTAACTGGCTGGGTAGTCGTGATATCTCCTGGTGTGACTGGTTGAGCAGTTGTGACATCTCCTGGTGTGACTGGTTGAGCAGTTGTGACATCACCTGGTGTAACTGGTTGAGCAGTCGTTATATCTCCTGGTGTAACTGGTTGGGCAGTCGTTATATCTCCTGGAGTGAATGGTTGTGCAGTTGTGACATCTCCTGGCGTGACTAGGTGGGTAGTCGTTATATCTCCTGGAGTGACAGGTTGAGCAGTCGTCACATCTCCTGGTGTGACTGGTTGAGCAGTCGTTATATCTCCTGGTGTGACTGGTTGAGCAGTTGTGACATCTCCTGGTGTAACTGGGTGAGCAGTCGTTATATCTCCTGGTGTAACTGGTTGGGCAGTCGTTATATCTCCTGGTGTGACTGGTCGAGTAGTTGTTACATCTCCTGGTGTGACTGGTTGAGCAGTTGTGACATCTCCTGGTGTGACTGGTTGAGCAGTCGTTATATCTCCTGGTGTAACTGGTTGAGCAGTCGTCACATCTCCAGGTGTTACTGGTTGAGCAGTCATTATATCTCCTGGTGTAACTGGTTGAGCAGTTGTGACATCTCCGGGTGTGACTGGTCGAGTAGTTGTTACATCTCCTGGTGTGACTGGTTGAGCAATTGTGACATCTCCTGGTGTGACTGGTTGAGCAGTCGTTATATCTCCTGGTGTAACTGGTTGAGCAGTCGTCACATCTCCAGGTGTGACTGGTTGAGCAGTTGTGATATCTCCTGGCGTGACTAGGTGGGTAGTCGTTATATCTCCTGGTGTAACTGGTTGAGCAGTCGTTATATCTCCTGGTGTGACTGATCGAGTAGTTGTTATATCTCCTGGAGTGACTAGTTGAGCAGTTGTGACATATCCTGGTGTGACTGGTTGTGCAGTCGTGACATCTCCTGGTGTGACTGGTTGGGTAGTTGTTGTATCTCCTGGTGTGACTGGTTGGGCAGTCGTGACATCTGGTATTATCGATTGAGTAGTTGTGACATCTGTTACTATTGGTGTAAATGGTTGAGCAGTGGTTATATCTCCTGGTGTGACTGGTGGAGCAGTTGTGACATCTGGTGTTACTGGTTGAGTAGTCGTTATATCTCCTGGTGTGACTGGTTGGGCAGTCGTGACATCTGGTATTATCGATTGAGTAGTTGTGACATCTGTTACTAATGGTGTAATTGGTTGAGCAGTGGTTATATCTCCTGGTGTTACTGATTGGGTCGTTGTGATATATCCTGTTACTATTGGTGTCACTGGTTGAGCTGTGGTTTGTGAGTCTGTTGTACCTATTTCTGATGTCGTCTCCTGTGTCATAGATGTAGTCTGATCCGTTGCGATAGGTTGTATCGATGTCACGATGTCTGATGCCACAGTTGATGTTGTTCCTATATCTGTCGTTGTTATTGGCGCTTTTAAACAACATATTTAACGTTAATTACTACTGAAGATTAAAGCACTTGTTTATTACTAGCAGCATACATACACTGTCAAGCGGGAAAATATGGAAGCATTGATTATAATGAAAATGTAGTGAAGCATTATGACGTAACTATTACAGCATGCAATGATATTACGTATGCACAATATATTTTGTGATCATTGTTTGCCAAACTATGTGCTACTGCAAACTACAAGCTGTGATTCAGTAAAACGCTCTCTTCATTTAATTGATACAGCAATAATCCAACACCATTATCTATTGATTGCCAACTAATCATTTTAAGATGATAGTTTTTCTTACAATTATACGACCAGTGATACTGAGCTCTGGTGTTTTCTAAATAATATGTCAATACCTGTACATATTTGTCCATTGTCAATAAATCCAGGTTTACAAGTACAATTAAACCCTCCTTCAGTGTTACTACAGTCAAAGTTCGAGTTGCAGTTAGAGGTACCACGTGCACATTCATTGATGTCTGAAATAGAGGCCGCATGAAATGTTAACTTTATAACTGTACAATTCACACATAATTTTCATATATTGGTACTGTAACAGTCATATCGCCCCCCCCCCCCCCCCCCCCCTGTATTCTACTCTCTTTTATCATGTTTATTGTAGTGCGTCACATTGCCAGGTTTTGTTATTTTAATGGTTTGTTTTCCTTATCAAAACATGATATTTTCAAACGTAGATTCTTCTTTTCTAATTCTTTTTTCCTGGGGTGGGGGGTGGGGGGTGGGGGTGCTTTCATTTACTTTATGATATGCCAAGCCGTTATTGTGGGTACTATAAAATTCGTAAAAGATTTCACGAGGTGGAGCATGCAGAAACTGTGTTCCGGTAGACTGGTCTTAATCTTGATCATACCCCCAGGAATTTCATCAATACATTACGAATATTCTGCAATTCCCACACTGAATTTGTTCTCTGCCGATAAAATTCATTTTCATAACAATGCTCGTGTACTTTGCTTCACGCAAACCGTTTAAATTTCGGCGATATTGAATTTCACCCCCTCTATGAAGAAAAAAAATGTTTCGTGTAATCATACAGAGGAATTTAAAGTTTTTAGTCTATCGAAACCGAAGCACCGTGTCCGTGATCATTCCGTTAAAATCACCTTTGTATCGAATTATTGTCAAACAGGTACACTGTACCAATCATTTTCCTCGGTGTATTCTGTAGTATAAAGGGGTATCGAGCATCTCTGTTTAAATAGAAAAGAGAGTTGAATGACGGCTATCTGTCATGTCGTGAGGAAAACTTATTAGGTCGTTGTCACCGGGTCAGAGCGTTTCTCTCGTTTTTTAAAGCTTGAATAACATACATGTTACTTTAAAGAGAAACTAGTGTCTAAATCTCTGTATCAAAGTAATGTAGTGGGTAATTGATACTGGGGTAAAATATGTAGAATTATGTGAAGTATCTTAAAGAAAAGGGCACTCTCTTCAGATGTTCAAAATGGCACTCCAACGAAATGAAACATTCCACATATTATTCTTCGATAAAGTGCATTCTGCAAATTCACACTAATACCATACCTATGCAATTTCCATTCGAATCTTTCTCGTACCCTGAAGTACACACGCAAAGATAGGACCCAGCCTGTTCAGAGCAGGCTGAGTTGGAACCGCAGATATTGGGGTCATTAGTGCACTCCGGCACGTCCTCTGTACAGTTGACTCCCTGCCACCCGGAACTGCAGTAACAGGTTCCGTTCTGTTTGTCACATGACTGTGTGTTTCTGACGTCACATGTACACTGACTGCCACAGTTCTGACCGTACGTTGTACTGGAACATTCTTAGAAATAAAGAAAGATAAAGAGACATTTAAATGTGTGTATTCCTCTTAGATATGTGCTGGATAAAAGGTTCATCAGTTAAAATATATTTAACTTCTTCATTTTAATCAAGTATTCAGATTTTAGTTTCTTTTATTCACTATATTCTTTTAACGCTCTATACCTGTTTTTTTTAGATTGCGTATCGGTTATAAAGCAGGAGTTGATTGTTTTATTCACTATATTCTTTTAACCTATATACATATTTTATAGATTACTTATCGGTTATAAAGCGGGAGTTGATTCTCAGTTATTTTTTTGTAAATGTTTACACTTACCGATACACTGGTCACCAACAAGCAAGTATCCAGAACTACAAACACAGGAATATGTCCCATCAGAGTTTGAGCATTGGGAATTACTAGGACAAATCGTCTTATTTAGGCATTCATTTACATCACTGGAACAGTTGGTCCCTTCCCAACCCGTTTTGCAAGTACAGCTTCCGGTTACTTTATCACAGGACTGGGTATTTTGAACATGACAGGAACAATTCGTATCGCAGTTCAAACCATACGTTCCAGGATCGCAGTCTGTAATAATAGACACCTTACATTTTCTCATATTGTAGCTTTGAAATATCGATAAGGTTGAGAGTCTTTTTTTCAAAATTTGCGGGTTGATTTGTGCTGGACAAAATTTGCAATAGTCCGGTCTTTTTTTACTTGCGCTGTGTCTTACCTATACAGGTCCTCTGGTCGACATCCAGCTTCCTCCCCACAGAACAAGAACACGTGTAACCCGCTCCGGGGGCATTCTGGGAGCAATTCCCACTGCAGGGATTGGGAGTACACTCATCTCGATCTGACAATGATAAATAATGTTCGATTAATTTTCTATGTACTTCCTTGTTTGGAAAGCTTTTATTTGACTGATTGCCAAAACTTTATTTTTATTATTCTTATCACATATATGACCTGATTTCTTCTCTTTTTCATTTCAGTTTACACCTCATTAAAATGTGATAAATGTTACCTAAAATCAGGAAGTTGTTTTAACATAGAAATACGTATTGTGTAACTGATATACTGTTGCATGTAAATCCATCTGCATCCAAGATGTATCCAGCGTCGCAAAAGCAGTATTCCGAACCCCCAGAACTAACACCGCATTGTTGGGTACAGTTGAACGTAGTATTCGTGCAAACAGTTTTTGCTAAGGAAGAAAATATAATCAAATTCATACACTGATATTATAGATAACGAAAATGTTTCGAATGGAGTGTGAAAAAGCATGCAAACAAATACTGTAATGTTTTTTTGTTCTTCCCGCCTTTGTTTCGCGATTTATCTGTTATAAAATGGTTCATGGTGACTTACTTTCGCCACCATGATAATTTTAAATAAATACGAGACTTCAAAAGACTGGTTTTGGGCGAGAAATATTCGTGTCGACGAAGTTCTCGCAAACTTCCGAGAAAATTTCTCGGACGAGCATAAATATAGGGACTCAACAATCGTATAAAAAGTACAAAGTCGAAGGAATTGATCATGATAAAAGGGTGTGTGTAAACAGCTTTCTTACAATAACACGTGGTCCTTGTAGTTGAGTTGAGCAGGAATCCCGGGTTACAGGAACACTTATAACTGCCTACTGTGTTGGCACAGACTTGGTCACAGGGACTGACAGGGGCAGAGCACTCGTCATAATCATCGCACTGTGTCGTTCCAACCAATCGAAATCCAACATTACAGCTGCAGGAGTAACTTCCGGGAGTGTTCGTACACACTTGGCTACATGGATTCGTACCGGTATTGCATTCATCGATATCTGCAATGTACGCAAAATGACTGACAACAAATCAACGATATTTCAAAAGAAGTTTTCAAACCTATTTCGCATTTTCAACATAACTCATATCATTATATACCCATCAATGTATCGTTCGTTGATCATGTGGATTTCACAGCGTGTGATCCGGTTTTCCGGATCACCACACTGGTTTTCTTATTCCGTATCAGTATCCTCTGAAACTGATGCCGTCACAATGCATAAACGCAACGTTATTTGTGGAAAATGTTGACCGCGTCACAAAACAAAACTGCGTACACAAAACATAATTTCATGGTATGTCTGTGTTTTTGATAATTTGGATTACATTTATTATCTTATAAATGTGGATTTAAAATGCAGAAGGGGGTATATAATAAATTTATCATTACCACAGTAACTTGATCCGCAGAGTTGGATCACGTCTCGTTGACAGGCGCGGATCATCAGATCAAACTCGACGCTTCGCGTCGTGTGATCTGATGATCCGCACCTGTCAACTCGACGTGATCCGACTCTTCGGATTAAGTTACTGTAGTAATAATATATATTTACCATATTATTCACTTTTGTGACGTTATGAATATAAAAAAATCGGTCAATAATCTATTTTCTGGTCTGATATCTTTCTAAACTTTTACAATTAAGCACTTTATCTGCAACCTATACATACCTGTGCAATTGCCAGATGTGGTTTCATTATAGCCCGTTTCACAGATACACTGGTATGATCCGGGGATGTTCTGACACACCCGATTGGCTCCGGTACACGGGGTACCAGTGGAACACTCATCAATGTCTGCGTCACACTTGGCCCCCGCCCACCCAGTCTTGCACTGACACCCTCTAACGCTGTCACAGGTCGAGGCTCCGACTCCACAGTTACAAGGTGTTTTACAATCTTCTCCATAGTAAAACCCATCACATGCTATAAATTCAAAGTCGTCATATTCAACAAAGTTTCATACAAAACATAATACTTTTCACGTATTGTCATCATTGTGCTCGAAATGAAAATGTGAATGTTACGTACCGATCTCAATGTGAGAAAATGGCGAACGTTTTATTTTGATGCAGTTAAACATACATCCACTATAAATCAAACAACTATTATCTAAACAATTTCTGAAAAGAACATATAAACGTATTTCACCTGTACATGTTCGCCCGTCGTTTTCCAGGGAGTATCCTATTGGACAGGAGCAGCGATAGGACCCCGGAAGGTTCACACAGGTGATGGGGAATGAACACTTGTTCATTGTGGAATTCAGGCACTCATTCACATCTATACAGAGAGATAAAAGGTTAACAAAGATCAAGCGGAAGTGAGTACACTTTTACAGTTTGTTGTGGACATAAACACAGATTGTCAACAGTGCAGATAGATGTAGTTATGCTAGATATTTACCGATACACGACTGCTGGTCCTGGGCGCTGAGGTCATAACCAGTCTCACAGAAACAGTATGCTATGCTAGCGTTACTCGTGTCTTGTTTGCAGGCGTAACTGCAGTTTAGCGAAGGAAACAGCGAACAGATATCGGAAACTAAAAAAAAATTCAAAATTCATATCTTATTTAAACATATCGTTTATAGCAGCTCTAGGAAACTTCCTTGTAGTAAATAGGTACCTCTCTCACAAGATCTCCGGTCATCAGTGAGGACGAATCCAAACTCACACCCACAATGGTAGCCTCCATCAGCGTTTGTACACGTCTGGGTACAGTTATGGATGCCTGCAGCACACTCGTCAACGTCTACAAAAAGAAATCACCATTTAAAAGCAATCTCAACGTAACCATTGGGTATGATCACCTTTTTCTATGGACGTCTATAAAGGCGGCAATACTCTTTTTTAAATGAGTAATGTTAGAGCAGTGAAACAGATAAAGGTGAGTCTCATTTAGCTTGTTTGACATGATATCGATAAATCTCTACATAATGTACTGCATCAAGGCTACCTTGGCACACGAAAGCATCCTGCTGTGCGTAGCCGGCTAGACACCTGCACGTGTAACCGCCGTTTGTGTTCTGACACGTAGAAGCCGAGTCAGTGCAATTATTGTAGGCGGCATTAGCACATTCGTCGATGTCTGGAAGAAGAACATTCATAACGTCAACATTTGAAAGTACGAGTATTATTTTCCAATGAAAACTTTTTCTGATATCAAAAATGAAAGATGAAGATAACGAATAGTGATCAATCTCATACATTTGTATGTACGCATGTTCTATAATTTCAACCAATGAGAACGTCGCGTGGTATGAGAAATACATGCACGGAGTTTTCATGTGCTTGATACATACCCGCACAGTCTGTGCCATTCCTCTCGAACCCCTCTCTACAGTTGCACGTGTAGGATCCTTGCAGGTTTTTACAGATCTTCTCCGAGCCGCAGATAGCAGGATTTGCAGTACACTCGTCTATATCCAGGTCACAACTTGCACCAGTCCATCCTGACAGACAGACACACCCACGAACTGGGTCACAGCTGTCTACGCCCGTCCCACATCGGCATAGCTGGCCACAGTTATCACCATAGTTTGGAACCTCGCAAGCTAAAATGAATTGGGATTAGAAAGGGATGTTTACAATTAAAACATTATGGCTTAGTTTGCAACAATTTATCATGATATACATTACAATAACATTTGTAAGAATCATTGTAATAAATATTCAATATGATAAACAATGTGATGCACATTAAATATAAGTAACAATAACTACATTAACATTAAGATATTCATTAATTGTACTGTAACAACATTGTAATGATAATGTCAGACATCTGATGAAGACGGTGTTACCTGAACATGTTGTTTTATCGGAATTTAGACTGTAACCAGAGAAGCAGGAACAACTGTAGGAGCCAATAGTGTTGTTACAGGTCTGGGAACAAACTTGTCTCGTGCACTCGTCAATATCTATAATAGAGGAGTTATATATCACACACACTTAGCGATATCTATAGATAAAGCATTTAGAGTCATATCTTCATAACTTAACTAGAAAATATGTAAAGGTCACGTTTAAAAATTACATTATCATAGCTTGTATAAAAAATTCTCTTTAAGAATAAAAATGGAACATTATTTAAAATTACTTCACACCAACCACACAAGCTCTAACATAGCTTTGTTAATGCCTGTTAACTGAAAACGTAAAGCCGTTCAAATCATATTCGACAATTGATGAAGTGGTACACAATTTTACACGCTAAAAGCTGATCACACAACACCAAAATTACCTACAATAATCCATTCACTTGAGGGAAGTACTTTCTATGAAATGTCAAAGTTACGAAGTGAGTATATTAATTTTTTTTTTCTTTATTTTTTTAATATGTTACAATTCATTTTACTCAAAGAAAGGTTTGGCGTTCTTTAGACTCATCATGATGAAAATTGCATGTGGAAGGAAAACAAAGTCTCTAATAAGTTAAAATTTTGTTGAATATCTATCTTTCCCAGACTTTTCAGTTAGCAAAATGTGAGATAAGATTTCGGTTCGTTCTGAGTTGTGATACATTCATGTTTAGGGTTGTGATATATCTGTTTACCTGTGCAGTTTTGTCCATTTGATTCCAGTTCGTATCCATTAGGACAAACACATACGAAGGCACCAGTAGAATTGTCACACGTGTACTCACAGCTCAGACCAGCGGCAGAGCAAATATCCGTCACTGAAACAGATAAAAACATTACCTAGTATCTCAAATGAAAAATAAACAATCGTTTAAACGTGATGTTTTAATTACAAAGATGATACAAAACCTCTTTGAAATCAAGTTTTGATATAATTGTTCGTGGTTTAAAACGAATTAATTCATTTGCCTTTACTGAATGTATCGCTATTTCAGGGTACCTTGTGAAGTACAGGTTTTACTGTCAATATTGAGGGAATGCCCCACCACACAGGAACAACTAAAAGATCCGGGGGAGTTTGTACAGATCTGTTGACAGTCGGAGGTCGCCTCTGTACATTCATCAATATCTAGAGAGAGAAAAATCCAAACTTCATAAACATTTATACTTGAATGAAAAAGTGAAGATAACGAACAGTGGTCAATCTCACAGCTTCCATAAAGAATACAAAACGGAGAGAGGGTAAACACGGACCCCTGGAAACAGCTCAGGATTTCGGTATTACACGAGTGTGTATTGCATTGTGATGTGGTGGATTTCAGTATTATATGGTTGTATATGGCATTGTGATGTGGTGGATTTCAGTATTGTCTGTTTGTATATTGCATTGTAATATACTGGATTTCAGTATTGTCTGTTTGTATATTACATTGTAATGTACTGGATTTCAGTATTGCATGGTGTTGTACTATGCTTTTGTGATGATCGGATTTCAGTATTCATTGGTCCTATATCCTTTTACGGTATTGATTATTGTCATATTCTTTTAAACGATTTTAAGCTAATATGATATTCAAAAACTACTACATATACGTAAATGTAAAGGACTATGCTTAATAAGGACTAAAGTCACCCCTATTATGCCTTTGGTTAGATGAAGAGTGTATATAAATCTTAGATAGAACAATGGGGACGGTTTTAAGAAGAGAAATAAAAATGTAGGAATTTTTGTGGGTTTTGTTTTTCTTTTTTAGCTTTTGATGAAAAAAGTACAGAATTGTGTAACATTTTCCTTTTCGCCTACAGAGAGTGGTGGAGATATATAAAAACTATTGTATTCACAAAATTAATGGGGTTGGGCAGCAGGCACAGCCTGTTAGCTCTCGCCCGCAATAAAACAAAATAGATATGAAATGTCTCATTTTCAAGATAAAATGACTTGAGATGGCGCGAAAGTCATTGTAAACAGTATCTTGATTTTATCACTCAAGAATTGAATTTTGAAAGAAAAATCTTTTTTTTTTTTTACATGAAATGTCACAATCTTTAGGAGCCCTTATCAGAAGTATCTCGTTGTAATGGCTGGAATGACTCTGCGCTTTCTACAGCCAATCGGTGATGTGGAATTATTTCAAAGCATTTCATATACGAATTTATGAGACATGACAAAACAGGGTTTGGTGTCTCAAACTCTTGAAAATATCAGACAGCAGCGCAACAGTACTTCTTATTATAGATCGCTTTATAATTTTTCGGGATTAGCAGTACTTCATACTTGAATATATGCACTAGAAGCGCTCAATTTTGTTGCAACAATTATACTGATCACATCTGTCAATTTAGAATAAACGTCTGATTATTGAAAAGTACGAAAAGGTTCATTTAAAGGTTATTCATACATCGAAATATTCACGGGCCGTTTCATTTCAATATATCATTCATTCATAAAATAAATATCCATATAAAGCCCATCCCTAATGTCGCTGCCTTTTCTTAGCTTCCTCACGGTAATCACACGGTTTGTAACTTATTTAGAATCTGTAATTAACAACCAGTTTTGAAAAATTCGATACATGATACAATTTTAAAAATTCATTTAAAATTTTCTTTCATTGCACATTTAAATGTCAACTCAACATATAGATTACACCCATGGTGGATAAAGGTCACACCTTGACACGCCTGACCGACTTTCCGGTATCCCGCTTTGCAGGAACATTCATAACTCCCCTCCGTATTCTCACAGTTCTGTGTAAGAGAGTTGCAGATGTTTGTCGCTGTTTTGTTACACTCATCAATGTCTGAAACACAAAGAGAGAAGTCACATTGCTATGTTTATTAAATAAATACTTCCTTATCACGGTGACAAGTGAACAATTTGTTTGTAAAGGGCGGTTCTTGGAACTGCATTTCTTGGGGTATCTATATACAAAAATCATATTTCACATCAA
The DNA here is from genome assembly GCF_947568905.1 of Ostrea edulis. Classification (NCBI taxonomy): domain Eukaryota; kingdom Metazoa; phylum Mollusca; class Bivalvia; order Ostreida; family Ostreidae; genus Ostrea; species Ostrea edulis. The sequence continues at coordinate 49,404,986 of NC_079169.1, read as the reverse complement.
ACACATGGAAGGTGGGATTCTTGTAATCGTGGTATCATTTATGAAGAGTTTATTGCACAGAAATAACCTGCTAAAGGAATTTACACAATTTTCATTAATTACTGTTCCGTTAATTTCACCTTGCTTTCGCTTTCTACATTGAAGTCTATGGGAAGAACCTGTTTTATTTTTAAAATAATTAAAAAGAAATTATATTTTCATAAACTCTCTTACTAAAAGGTAACCATAAATTTTTTCTTTATGAAAATATAAATAGACAATTAATCCAATATCGCACCTGGAGCCCTTTAAAAAATATTATTAGTCTTATCTTAAGAAAGTGTGGATAACTCTTCCAAAACGCCGCAAGTGTTTAAAAAAAAAAAAAAAAAAAAAATCGGTTTTGGGGTTGTTTTTTGTGTGGTTTTTTTTTTTTTTCATTTACCACTCATGTGAAATTAATTAACTTCACTTTCATCGTTATTCAACAACATAACATTTATTCTGATTTAACTATTCAATACTGTTAAATATCTTTTAGCTAGACATTGAACATACATACATGTAGATCATATGCTTACATCTCCACGATGTTATTTACATGGGTCATTAAGACAGTTGTTATAACTTTATATTTCCATTTCATTGATAACAGAGGAGGAATGTAGTCGAAACACTCCTTAATATCAATAGTGATCACGAGATCAACCAATTAACTAACGGTTCTTTTGTCAATCAACTACATCGAATGAATATGGTATTCAACTTTTATTTAAAACACAATGGAATCAAGCTGTAAACACAATGACATCACAACAACACGTGACTGAAGGTTCGTTTGGGTGGTGTCTAGAGTTATAAATTGGACTCCGTACCTTCGCATTTGTTGTCTATGTCCTGATAACCGCTAGGACAGGGTGTACAGTTGTAGCCTCTCCCTAGGGCCGTCTCCTCCTCTGGTGACAGATCCGTGCAGTTTCTGTCCAGAGGACACGGGTTCTGAAGACAGGCGTCCTCGTCATTTTCACAGTCGTCACCTTCAAATGAGAAAAATAAATAAATATCGTCATTTCTGTTATCATGTACATTGTACATTCACATGCGACAGAACCACACGGTCGACAGATCCAATTTCAAACAATGAAGTTTTCTTTGTAGATTTTATTCTATTTTGATCATTCGAATTACAATTACATGTACTTATAAAATTATTATCATTGTCAAATTATTTCTTAAATGGATAAGGAATGAACTAGGTCTTCTAAAAGTATGCCACAAGTGTATCTACCAGCTCTCCCAATATTGAATATCCAATAACCTCTATTTGTCATAAAACATTGTTGCGTCAAAGGGTTTATTGGAACTTTCATGGCATCAGGTGTCAAAGTTGCACGTCTTCCAAAGAAGGACTGTAGCTTGTATATATTACACCATAGGCCCACCCCTTCATTTGCAGTATCACTGTGGTAATATCTTGCATAGCCAGATTTAGTTCATTGATGAACTAGTTAACCAACTACTATATAGTAATTACCATCGTATCCGGTTTCACACACACAGACGGCCAGCTGGAACTGACTGTTGGCTGTAGTCCGGGTACTGTTGTAATTGCATGTTCCGTGGCCATTGCATCCGCTGCATAGTATGATAGAGACGTCCACGGGAGAGGCTGATGCGTTCTTATTGTCCACAACTGTTAAGCTGGAGAAAAAAAAAAGAACAATGGAGTATTTTCTCTTTTCTTGTCGTTTTGTTCTTTTTATTTTTGATGAACGGGAAGTGGTTTAATAGCCTACAGTGGTACAAATATTAACATCAGGCAAGAAACCGGCAAAACATCCTCCTCTGTGCATGCCCATAAACTAGTGCACAAAACAATTTTAATAATTCAAATTCAAAGAAGCCGTTTTAGGGACTGTTAATACATTTTTCTAAGATGTAATTGTATTTCACATGGTGAGCAAATAGTGTACCTCGTTGTGATTTTGATTTCACGACGCAGAAACCACGAAACTCAGGAACATTGAATTGGGTCACCACAAAATACATTGATTTGAGAGTACCTGATATTGACGACCGAAGAGTCAGGAGGCGTCCAAATGGCGACACCATTGCTGTCGTTGAAGCTGAACCCGGTGGAAGGCTGCTGTAGAACTTGGTAAGAAAATGCCTCATCGTCCGAAGCATTGAATTTCAATTCCACAGATTTATTCACTTCCACTAAAATATGTCCATCGCCTTCTAATTCTATGAACGGCGTTTCATTTTCTAACAAAATATTTTTTAAATTGTGATAATTATACATCATTCGTTGAGAAAAATACACAGTTTCAGACAAGTTATTTGACAAAAAAATATTCAAAAATAGGAATAGCCTTTTTTTCACCTGCAGTCGCGGACTCTGTATCGAATGTGCTCTGCTCACTTCCGGAGGAGTCGGCCAGCGCTTTATCTCCTGTTGCCAGGAAGTCAAATATGCATGCCTGTGACGCTGAGGCACCACCGCATGCAACAATTGACGCATTTCGCTCCTCCTCAGTAAACTCATCGATGAAGAAGGGAACGAAGTCAGGATGTGAAAAGTATCCGTGCGTGTATCCAGTATCGTAATGAAATAAAGATGTGCTTTCGTTTACTGACCCTGTGTTTAGAAAATTGTGAATTAAAGACGTATTTCTCTCTTGCAAATTCTAAATACAAATGAAAAACATTTCTAATTATGTATTAGGTAAGTGTTTTTAATATGATTAGACAAAGGCGTTTTACGATTGTTAGTACATAAAAGTACATTTAGTGCTTACACAGTTGTCCGAAATTATAGTAGATTTTCCTCTCAGTGTTCACATCGTCTCCGGTCAGTACAGTACCATTTGGCAGGATAAAGTCATTGTCCTTGACGCCGTCAAAGTTCCCAACAAGACCGCTTATGTTTCCTCTGTAGTCTTCACTGACAAGGTTCTCACAAACCAGAAACCTCACCCCCATGCTAATCTTAATTGTTACAGCTAGCCAAAAACAAAACGATAGATGTATATGCATAACCTCATTTCTATAGCATTTTTAATACATTCAAAACAAATTTATACTTACAGCTTTCAAGAAACGTCGCTGAAATTGTATTGTTTTCCTTGGAAATCGTCAGATTCACGGTTGCAAAGAAAAAGTTTGGGTCATTGTCGAAAGCTAACGTTAGATCTCGTCCATTTCCACGAATGTACATTTCTATAAAAAGAAAGTTACTTTCTGTACATTTATGTACCTTAACATTTAAATTCATCGTAATAGTTTTAAGATCTTTGTCAAATAACTAGCAGTAAATTAAAACACTTGCTACAAACATTTTTTTACCTCTTTTTGAAGAGTTCCAATTTCTACATTTTTACAGGTTTTTTTATTTTATCAAAATTGGGACATGTTTGAAAGTTTCCTTACGGTAGAGTATTTCTTGATACTTATTTACTAACATGATGCAATTAGAACATTTTTAATCAATGTGTGAAAAGAGTTCAAGCGATTATAGAGTGTCTATAAGTGAAAGCTATGAAAACAACTATCCAGTAAATAATAATAATTCGATCAACCTGACTTCAACTTGTAATGTCGTTATTTTTACCTCATTTGCATATTTATTCACATTTTGTATAGAAATATTTGAAAACAGAAAAGATTTGTTTGTAGCAAATGTTCTTTAAGTAAATGATTTACTGCGTGCCGTGTGTACGAAATAACTTACTATCTTTTTTTCTTGACAGCTCGACTTGCACGGATGCGCCGGTGTGATCCTTAGCAACGAAAGCGCTGAATATTGTGGCATTGATGGCGGTGCCGTTCCCTGAGGTGGCGAGGTCAGTTCGACTCTGAAGTTCAAACTTCGCATTTCCCTCATCAAACTTCATCATCGTGTATTCACCGTAGCCATTAAACGTGTACTGACCACCGTCCAGCGTAGTGATATGGGGGTCACCAAAGAAGAAACCTGTAGAAAAAATGTTGAAATACTACTACTAATACATTGTTAGTATCGCACAGAGTAAACTATGAATTACTAGTATGGTACGTACCACGTCTGAACCATGGTCTACGGTTGCACCTTGTCTTTGGCCTGACTTGATAGTACCAGTCACAGTGTCCAGTTTGACAACAGAGTTCCTTGGGATTAAAGTCATTGCTGAAATACTGACTTCTTCTAAAGAAGGGGTTGTATTCCAGAAGTGTTCCAGCGTTAGGAATGGCGTTGGTTCGGGCGCCGCGAAACCGACCACTAGATCCCAGAGGATAACAGCACTCCTACAAGCAAAACACCAGCACGGCTTTTTATTAAACACTTCTTTCGTCAAACAAATTTCATCATTGAATTTAGACCTATCTACTCCCTGATGCCTTATTCTGTAGTTCTAAGTTCAGTTTTTGTTAAACATTTTCCCAAACAGTGTTTTAACATTGCTCCAAAACTGATACCGCCACTTTACGTTACCCTTATACGAATCTGATACCGCCACTTTACGTTACCTTTATACGAAACTGATACCGCCACTTTACGTTACCTTTATACGAAACTGATACCGCCACTTTACGTTACCCTTATACGTGTAGCAGATACAGATGCGTTTGATTATATTATTTGTAGACGGAATTTACTATAGCTTTGTTTACACTTCTTACATAAGTTGCATAGTTTTGTTTACATAATTATTTGCATATTTTTATTTACAGTACATTTATAGTTTTCAAACAATTTTGTTTGAAGTATTCTACAGGTTTGTTTACAATATGTACATGCATATATTCCCCCAACAACACGATTACAGATTCATTCGTCTCCCCAAAGAATGAAATGTCACTCACGGCACTCTGTGTTCCCCACAAGGACGCGTAACAAATCAGATTGTTGTTAAAATCCACTCTATTCATCCGGAAGTGTGGTGTGAATATAAGTTGAGCGCTGTTGCAAGGGCATTGGAAGCGCCTGAACAATCTCCTATATCTGAGCAGTCTGTCCACTTGCCGGTTCTTGTTGTCTATGTACCAGTTAAAACACTGTCTCTCCTCCGAACTCATGTCACTGACTATTGACATCTTGTAGACCCAAAATCCATTATTTGCTATGAAACAAATTTACAGTGACACTCTGTTAATGAATTCACTTTTCAATTGATGTTTTGAACTTTGAAATTTATCTGTTGTGCATCAATCAAGAAACAATTATAAGTTCTAACTCTTCTAGCGATAGATCAGATTAATGATTGGAGCATTAGCCTCGCGGAACGTCAATGTTCAAGCATCGTTTCCAGCACCACTTTAACGTTTGATACAGGTAGCGACTTTTTCTTTCCCAAGCCCCTGGTATTAGAAAGAAAAAGGTGCTGGTCTTTCGGATATTACCTCAAAAACGGATAAAGAACCATCACTGTAAGCGCCGTGTATACAATTATCTAAACCAAATTTGTGGCACTTCACCTACAGCTGGTGATGTCTTAACACGAATGAAAATATCTCTAAGCATACAGAAAATTGTTTCTCGAATATTGACACGCGGTACTAGGAAAATTCCCATGTGTCCGACTAGGCGATTTCCATACTCATTCTAAGCGGTACAAGCATTCCGTTCTTTGTAATGACACTACACACCTGTGTTCCCGGGGATCGCGCTCAGCTTGTATGCAGTCTTTCTTCTGGAGTACGCATTGCTGCTGTAGAAATTCCGGAACCGATAGCCAATGGTCACAGCCTTGTAGTACCTGGGGACAGCGTCCACATCAATATAATTAAATACTGTAAAGGTGTTCTCTCCGTCCGTGATCAAAACACACTGGAAGGTCACCGTCTGTCAAAGGAGTAACAAAACAATGATGCAGACACACAGGGGTGGATCTAGAGGGGTTTATAGGGGGCCTGAAATGATACCTACATGACATTTCATTTTACCAATGTTACTCCGACGACGTTAAAAAGTTGTATGATTCGTTCAGGACATACATTGTATAAAGGCATATTGGTGGAAACTGACATTATTGATGGAAACTTACATTTTCTAATCCGTTTACACGCATTCTGTACCATGTAGCTTTTACGACCCATGTTGCCTGGAATTGTGGGTAATCTGTATAGTACGTTTTGACTATATCACTAGCTTTGTCCAATAAACTTTGATCAGCGGAATTCTCTCTGAAAATGTATCACGTTTTCCGATTAGTTATTAGATTACAAGGTAAGTATGAATACCATACAGCGTTCGATTCACAGTAACTTTGCAACAAAAACATTGCAATAGTAAACTTACTTTGTGTAGGATCTGTAGAAGACTTTCCCATCCTGTGTGTTCATATTTGTGTTTCCTATCAGATCAGTCCAAAATGGGCATATGATTCTCCGTCTGATTATACTAGTGGCGGTCAGGGCTCTGTTCGAGAAGCTGTTGTATCGCTCACCTAGACCCAGTATTCCGTTTGTTCCAATCTGAATGTATTATTGAAAACTATATAGGGTTGGCTTAATTTGGGGGGGGGGGGGGGGTATCATAAATTTCTTTCTCGTTGCTAGGATTGATTGATGTATATTGTTTAACGTCCCTCAAGAATTTTAAACTCATATTGAGACGTCACCATTGCCGGTGAACGGCTGCTAAATGTGCAACTTGACAGGTCACACCCGCCATCATCCCTCGGTATTAATCAGGAGATCATAGTAATTTCTATATTGATTTAACTTTACCGATACGTAGTTGAACGTTCCGTCTGTTCCATCCCCTATAAGGATTTGAGTGGGAGCATAAAGTGTCTGCCCAGTTTTGTCGTCCCCGGTCAGAATCAGGTCAGATTCAGCAGGTCCATATGGGAGCGGCTCTTTAAAACAAAGTCATGAATTTGAATATATCCTTAAGTTAAAATGGTATGTCTCTTCAATTTATATCAAAAGTACATTGTACAGGGAAAATGAAATTATCTATCTACTAGAATTGCTTCGGTTGCAATTTACTATGAAACAAATATAAATCTAATTTGTTATAAAATTGATTTACAAATATGAAAATAGTATGTCATTTACCAATCACACTAATAGTGGCATTAGTTGTGGCGTCAGTAGTGGTTGTAGCGGGAGCAGAAGAGGTACTAACATCAACTGTTGTAGTTGGGGCTAGTGTTGTTATAGCTTGTGTTGTGGTAACAGCTTGTGTGTTAGTAACAGTTTCTGTTGTAGTTGAGACTTCACTTGTGGTTGCAACTTCTGTTGTGGTTCCAGCATCTGTTGTGGTTGCAGCCTCTGTTGTGGTTGCAGCCTCTGTTCTGGTTGCAGCATCTGTTGCAGCTACAGTTGTAGTTGAAGATTCTGTTCTATTTGCAGCTCCTGTTGTGGTTGCAGCGTCTATTGTTATTGCAGCTTCGGATGTCGTTGCAGCTTCTGTTGTGGTTACAGCTTCTGTTGTGGTTGCAGCTTCTGCTGTGGTTACAGCTTCTGTCGTTGTTGCAGCTTCTGTTGTAGTTTCAGCTTCAGTTGTGGTAGCACCTTCTGTTGTGGTTGCGGCTACTGGTGTGGTTGCAGTTTCTGTTGTGGTTACAGTTTCTGTTGTGGTTGCAGTTTCAGTTGTGGTTGCAGCTTCTGTAGTACTTGCAGCTTCTGTTGTGGTTGAAGCTTCAGCTGTGGTTCCAGATTTAGTTGTGGTTGCAGCTTCTGTTGTGGTAGCAGCTTCTATTGTGGTTGCAGTTTCTGCTGTGGTTGTAGTTTCTGCTGTGGTTGCAGCTTCAGTTGTAGGTGCAGCTTCTGTTGTGGTAGCAGCTTCTGTTGTGGTTACAGCTTCCGTTGATGTTGCAGTTTCTGTTGTGGTAGCAGCTTCTAGTGTGGTTGCAGCTACTGTTGTGGTTGCAGTTTCTGTTGTGGTTGCAGTTTCTGCTGTGGTAGCAGCTTCTGTTGTGGTTGCAATTCCTGTTGTGGTTTCAGCTTCTGTTGTGGTTGCAGCTTCTGTTGTGGTTGCAGCTTCTGTTGTGGTTGCAGCTTCTGTTGTGGTTGCAGTTTCTGTTGTGGCTGCAGGTTCTGTCGTGGTTGCAGCTTCTGTCGTGGTTGCAGCTTCAGTTGTTGCAACTTCTGTTGTGGTTGCAGTTTCCGTTGTTGTTGCAGCTTCTGTCGTTGTTACTGCTTTTGTTGTGGTTGCAGCTTCTGTTGTCTCAAAAGCTTCTGTAGTGGTTGCAGCTTCTGTTGTGGTTGCAGTTTCTGTTGTGGCTGCAGGTTCTGTTGTGGTAGCAGCTCCTGTTGAGGTTGCAGTTTCTGTTGTGGTTGCAGCTTCTGTTGTGGTTGCAGCTACTGTTGTGGTTGCAGTTTCTGTTGTGGTTGCAGTTTCTGTTGTGGTTGCAGGTCCTGTTGTAGTTGCAGTTTCTGTCGTTGTTACTGCTTCTGTTGTGGTTGCGGCTTCAGTTGTAGTTTTAGCTGCTGTTGTGGTAGCAGCTTCTGTTGTGGTAGCAGATTCTGTTGTGGTTGCAGCTTCAGTTGAAGTTGCAGCTTTTGTTGTAGTAACAGCTTCTGTTGTAGTTGCAGTTTCCGTTGTTATTGCAGCTTCTGTCGTTGTTACAGCTTCTGTTGTGGTTCCGGCTTCAGTTCTAGTTTTAGCTTCAGGTGTGGGTGTGCTTTCTGTTGTGGTAGCAGCTTCTGTTGTAGTAGCAGCTTCTGTTGTGGTTACAGCTTCTGTTGTGGTTGTAGCTTCTGTTGTGGTAGCAGCTTCTGTTGTGGTTGCAGCTTTTGTTGTGGTAACAGCTTCTATTGTAGTTGCAGCTTCAGTTGTGGTAGCAGCTTTTGTTGTGGTTGCAGCTTCTGTTGTGGTTGCAGCTTCTGTTGTGGTAGCAGCTTCTGTTGAGGTTGCAGGTTCTGTTGTGGTTGCAGCTTCTGTTGTGGTAGCAGCTTCTGTCGTGGTTACAGCTTCAGTTGTGGTTGCAACTTTTGTTGTGATTGCAGCTTCCGTTGTTGTTGCAGCTTTTGTGGTAGTGACAGATTCTGTTGTGGTTGCAGCTTCAGTTGTTGTTGCAGCTTTTGTCGTTGTTACAGCTTCTGTTGTGGTTGCGGCTTCAGTTGTGGTAGCAGTTTCTGTTGTGGTTGCAGCTCCTGTTGCAGTTGCAGCATCTGTTATGGTAACAGCTTCTGCTGTGGTAGCAGCTTCTGTTGTGGTTTTAGCGTCTGTTGTGGTTGCAGCAACTGTTGTGGTAGCAGTTTCTGTTGTGGTTGCACCTTCCGTTGTAGTTACAGCTTCTGTTGTGGTAGCGGATTCTGTTGTGGTTCCAGCTTCTGTTGTGCTTGCAGCTTCTGTCGTGGTTGCAGCTTCTGTTGTGGTAGCAGCTTCTGTTGTGGTTGCAGCTTCTGTTGTAGTTTTAACGTCTGCTGTAGTTGCAGCATCTGTTGTGGTAGCAGCTTCTGTTGTGGTTGCAGCTTCTGTTCTGGTAGCAGTTTCTGTTGTGGTTGCAGCTTCTGTTGTAGTTGCAGCATCTGTTGTTGTAGCAGCTTCTGTTGTTGTAGCAGTTTCTGTTGTAGTTGAAGCTTCCGTTGTAGTTGCAGCTTCTGTTGTGGTTACAGCTTCTGTCGTTGTTGCAGTTTCGGTTGTGGTAGCAGCCTCTGTTGTAGTTGCAGCTTCTGTTGTGGTTGCAACTACTGTTGTGGTTGCAGCTTCTGTTGTGGTAGCAGCTTCTGTTGTGGTTGCAATTTCTGTTGTAGTTGCAGCTTCAGTTGTGGTAGCAGCTACTGTTGTGATTGCAGCCTCTGTTGTGGTTGCAGCTTCTGTTGTGGTTGCAGCTACTGTTGTGGTAGCAGTTTCTGTTGTGGTTGCAGCTTCCGTTGTAGTTACAGCTTCTGTTGTGGTAGCAGATTCTGTTGTGGTTGCAGCTTCTGTTGTGCTTGCAGCTTCTGTCGTGGTTGAAGCTTCTGTTGTGGTAGCAGCTTCTGTTGTGATTGCAGTTTCTGTTGTGGTTGCAGCTTCTGTTGTGGTTACAGCTTCTGTTGTGGTTGCAGCTTCTGTTGTTGTTGCAGTTTCTGTTGTGGTTGCAGCTTCAGTTGTGGTTGCAGTGTCTGTTGTGGTAGCAGCTTGTTTTGTGGTTGCAGCTTGTGTTGTGGTAGCAGCTTCTGTTGTAGTTGCAGATTCTGTTGTGGTTGCATCTACTGTTGTGGTTGCAGCATCTGTTGTGGTAGCAGCTTCTGTTGTGGTTGCATCTACTGTTGTGGTTGCAGCATCTGTTGTGGTAGCAGCTTCTGTTGTGGTAGCAGTTTCTGTTGTAGTTGAAGCTTCCGTTGTAGTTGCAGCTTCTGTTGTGGTTACAGCTTCTGTCGTTGTTGCAGTTTCGGTTGTGGTAGCAGCCTCTGTTGTGGTTGCAGCTTCTGTTGTGGTTGCAACTACTGTTGTTGTTGCAGCTTCTGTTGTGGTAGCAGCTTCTGTTGTGGTTGCAATTTCTGTTGTAGTTGCAGCTTCTGTTGTGGTTGCAGCTTCAGTTGTGGTAGCAGCTACTGTTGTGATTGCAGCCTCTGTTGTGGTTGCAGTTTCTGTTGTGGTTGCAGCTACTGTTGTGGTAGCAGTTTCTGTTATGGTTTCAGCTTCCGTTGTAGTAGCAGTTTCTGTTGTGGTTGCAGCTTCTGTTGTGGTTGCAGCTTCTGTTGTGGTTGCAGCTACTGTTGTGGTAGCAGTTTCTGTTGTGGTTGCAGCTTCAGTTGTAGTTACAGCTTCTGTTGTGGTAGCAGATTCTGTTGTGGTTGCAGTTTCTGTTGTGCTTGCAGCTTCTGTCGTGGTTGCAGCTTCTGTTGTGGTAGCAGCTTCTGTTGTGATTGCAATTTCTGTTGTGGTTGCAGCTTCTGTTGTGGTTACAGCTTCTGTTGTGGTTGCAGCTTCTGTCGTTGTTGCAGTTTCTGTTGTGGTTGCAGCTTCAGTTGTGGTTGCAGTGTCTGTTGTGGTAGCAGCTTGTGTTGTGGTTGCAGCTTGTGTTGTGGTAGCAGCTTCTGTTGTAATTGCAGCTTCTGTTGTGGTTGCATCTACTGTTGTGGTTGCAGCATCTGTTGTTGTAGCAGCTTCTGTTGTTGTAGCAGTTTCTGTTGTAGTTGAAGCTTCCGTTGTAGTTGCAGCTTCTGTTGTGGTTACAGCTTCTGTCGTTGTTGCAGTTTCTGTTGTGGTAGCAGCCTCTGTTGTGGTTGCAGCTTCTGTTGTGGTTGCAACTACTGTTGTGGTTGCAGCTTCTGTTGTGGTTGCAGTTTCTGTTGTGGTAGCAGCTTCTGTTGTGGTTGCAATTTCTGTTGTAGTTGCAGCTTCTGTTGTGGTTGCAGCTTCAGTTGTGGTAGCAGCTACTGTTGTGATTGCAGCCTCTGTTGTGGTTGCAGCTTCTGTTGTGGTTGCAGCTACTGTTGTGGTAGCAGTTTCTGTTGTGGTTGCAGCTTCTGTTGTAGTTACAGCTTCTGTTGTGGTAGCAGATTCTGTTGTGGTAGCAGCTTCTGTTGTGGTATCAGTTTCTGTTGTGGTAGCAGCTTCTGTTGTGGTTGCAGCTTCTGTTGTGGTTACAGCTTCTGTTGTGGTTGAAGCTTCTGTCGTTGTTGCAGTTTCTGTTGTGGTTACAGCTTCAGTTGTGGTTGCAGTGTCTGTTGTGGTAGCAGCTTGTGTTGTGGTTGCAGCTTCAGTTGTGGTAGCAGCTTCTGTTGTAGTTGCAGCTTCTGTTGTGGTTGCATCTACTGTTGTGGTAGCAGCTTCTGTTTTGGTTGCAGCTTCTGTTGTGGTTGCAGCTTCTGTTGTGGTTGCAGCTTCTGTTGTGGTTGCAGCTTCAGTTGTCGTCACAGCCTCTGTTGTGGTTGCGGTTTCTGTTGTGGTTGCAGCTTCAGTTTTGGTTGCCGCTTCAGTTGTGGTTACAGTTGCTGTTGCAGTTGCAGCTTCTGTTGTGGTTGCGGCTTCTGTTGTGGTTGCACCTTCTGTCGTAGTTGCAGCTTCTGTTGTGGTTTCAACTTCTGTTGTGGTTGCAGCTTCCGTTGTGGTTTCAGCTACTGTTGTGGTTGCAGCTTCTGTTGTGGTTGCAGCTTCAGTTGTCGTCACAGCCTCTGTTGTGGTTGCGGTTTCTGTTGTGGTTGCAGCTTTAGTTGTGGTTGCCGCTTCAGTTGTGGTTACAGTTGCTGTTGCAGTTGCAGCTTCTGTTGTGGTTGTGGCTTCTGTTGTGGTTGCACCTTCTGTCGTAGTTGCAGCTTCTGTTGTGGTTTCAACTTCTGTTGTGGTTGCAGCTTCCGTTGTGGTTTCAGCTACTGTTGTGGTTGCAGCTTCTGTTGTAGTTGCAGCTTCAGTTGTAGTTTCAGCTTCTGTTGTAGTTCCGGCTTCCATTGTTGTTGCAACTTCTGTTGTGGATGCAGCTTCCGTTGTGGAAGTAACAGATTCTGTTGTTGTAGCAGCCTCTGTTGGCTTCATTCCTTGCGGTATGAACAAAAGGCATACCGACAGGAGTAGATATGATCTCATTTTCTGAAAACAATTTACAGTAATTGAATGTGCCGCTGAATCATAATAGAAGTTTTTTATATCCGTCCTTGTATAACATTCTGAAATAAGTATCTACTTTTCTGTTGCATGTAACAATAGATAGATATTTCCTAGCATATTTGTCCAATTCTTCATTGGAATATTGTATTTCTCACCATGTTATCATAGAATTTAAAATTCAAAAATTGTTAATTCAATTTGTAATACTTCATTTAAGCATGAATGCTATTTCTTTTATTTTTGAAATCGCCACTTCTATAAAAGCAGCTGGCTATCTTGACAAATTAAACACTGTGCGTTGATGATAATGCCAATGGAAAACTACTTTGTCAATTCAATTCAATGTTTATTTTACATTCATATATATTTTGACAACGAATGAACATTTGTTTTATATTTTGAATTTAGCGCCTTTTATAAATGTAAGACCTTGTTTTGATTCGATTCCAATGGGGGACATAGTGCAATACAATGTTATGAAGAAAATTATACGTTCGAGCTAAATGTGTTTGAGTCATATACTGTTTGATGGGTGTTATTTCAAAACAATACTATTCTATTACATACAAACTTAACATTAATATAAAAAATTGTTTGACAATTAACAGAGCCAATCTGATTAAAACCAAATCCTGAGATCCGCTCACTTAGATCGCTACACTATTGTAGCGATTGTGAGCGTATTCTAGGATCTGATTTTAATCAGATTAGTAATAAAGGAAAACAGTTGACGTCATTATCTGGTCGGATTCTGGACGATATCGCCATGTTTACAACAAATGTATCCAAAGTTCAGCAAAACTCGAAGATACAGTTCAACGAATGTACCCCAAGTTCAGCGAAACTCGAAGATACAGTGAGAGAAATTGGATGTAGTGAACAATACCACATGAAGATTAATGCTCTGAGAATTTAGAAAGATTGTGATTTCATAGAATCCCTGGAATAGAGACTCGGGAGAAACAAGTGACTGTCAGTTACAACCCAGGTCCAAGTGTTTGATTTATTGATTATTAAACTTGCATCATGATTTAGAGACATTTGTGTAGCAGAATTGTATGGGGTCATGACTTCAGTATGATGCTTGAACAAATTTCAATTGCAGCAATTCTGATCATGACATATTACGAATCTCCTGAAAATGTATTTATACGCCGTGCTGCGTCTTGCTAGAATCCATAAAAAATGCAATACTTTCATTCTGATAATGTTTCTATAGGGAGAAATATACTAAATGTAAATACATGTATAGTGACTTGTTTAAAAGATATAGATATTACAGTGAGTACTCGATGAATGAATTTTAGATTATTCTACGAGTGTAACACAATATATACATTTCATTAATATGCTGTTAATTGGACGCACCATGCAGAGGGGCAGAGACCCACAAAGGGACGCTGGAACGATAATAAAGGACAGAGACTCACAAAGGGACGCTTGAACGATAATAAAGGACAGAGAATCACAAAGGGACGAGGCTGGACTCCTTTATGAAGAAATTGCAAGACGCATGTGAGATAAAAGAGATATGCAACAAATATTCTTAGTTTGGATTGGTCTATTGCAGAAAGGAAGCGTTATTTATGGTTATAAAATTTGTCTGAAGAAAATCGTTGTTATTATCCAGGATTCGCAACAGAAAATTTGAAGATAGATAGAACACTTCGGTACGTCTTCCTTGAGAATTTTGTGATATATGTTACATAGATAACGAGTTTTGTTGAATATTGTATATATTTTTCCTTTCTTGTTCAAATGGTCAAAGCATCTGAACACTGAGGAAGGAATCGCGGTGTGTGTTATCTCTGGGGTGGCACATTTCTGTTTTATAATATCTGGCTCATTCCTTAAGGCTTATAGGGGTCCCTGTTTATCTTCACTACTTCTGATGACAGCCTTCAGTTTCATTGGTTTGATATACACGTATTGTTGTATTATCATTGTTGATCTTTAATTTGAAAAGCACCAAACGATTTTGGATAAAGGTCCCCAACAAGTATGAACACGGAGGCCAAGGAATTCTAGAGTTATAAAGGATTGCCTGTCAATAAGGGACAGCTCATTCCAGATCTGTCCTTCGTATATGTAAATATACAGGTGTGATTCGCGCAGAAGACGATTCTACGTGGATTTTCCCACCGAAGGAACCGAGGAAGTGCAAACAAAGCCGGTGTAGTACTTGTGCATGTTACATGCATACACTGTACGCACCTTATACTTTAGTAATCAGATAATCAATGGCGGATTTAGATCCCCCCTTTCCACCTTGTGACAAAAACTAGTAAACCAACACCACAAAGGATCAAATGAATTATTTGTTGTTATTTATTTATTTAATAATCTATAAAGCATTTTTAGTATACCCATAAAAGTATCTTTAAAAGTCTCAGAACCCTGGAGTCTCCACCCCCCCCCCCCCCACCACCACCACCACACCTCTATTAACCCCCGCCCTCTTTAACAATTCCTAAATCCGCCACTGATAATGACCAATATATTGTATTATCGTCTTTACATATTAATTGCATCTGGTGGTGTGGTGTGAGACAAATTACAGTGCCCTCGTGGTATGAATAATCTTCACTCCTTCTCTAAAACCTCATTGAATAAGAGCAACGCCACCCCTTTTAACTGGAAACTTTGATTCACTACCTCTCTAAAATCTCATTAAATAATAGTAACGCCACCCTGTTTGATTGGAAGCTTTGATCCCCTCCTTCTCTAGCATCTCATTGAATAATAGTAACGACGTCCTGTTTGAACTGAAGGCTTTCATCGATTTGTTTCACCTTCATATTCACGTGGTCCTTCCCATGAAACTTTAAATTCCATGCATTGAGGAAAGATTAGTCTTTTCACACAGCTTTATAGGTCAATTAAAAACATAAGAAAAAACACAGGCGGGGTACATATGTACATTCCTCTGAAGATCAGTGTATCATAAGCGTTATCGCGACCAAATCATAAAACTTTCCATTGATACATATACTTGGAGAGTTTGCTTGTGGCTTAGAAATAAAAGAGTCAGGGTAAAGTAAAGAGGAAAGAGACAGATACTGTAGGACGAAGGGGTTGATATAACACACACACACACACACCCCGGGGGGGCGGGGGGGGGGGGCGGGGGGGGGGCGGCATATGACCGATGTTAAATCCTTTCATGTAAACACTTGTAAAATTTACTTTATTGTTATAATTGTTTAAGAGAAAGCTATTCATTCGTCATTTATAGATAGATTAGGGAGTCCAATGCCTATATGTTGCTTGTATGGCTATCTTGACCACGAACAATTATATATGTCTTGTAACTCTCAATGAGATGTATTTTAAATGTCTGTGAAAAACGTGACGATTTTCAATACGTAGACTTTTTTCAGGTCTTTGTTACATAGGTTTAGTGCTATTATGTTTCTTCTTTTTTATTACATTTATATCTATGTAAATATTATATCGTCCTGAAGGAAGGAGAAGTCGTCCCGAATAAATGACAATTCAATACTGTTCGTGTCGTTGATCAATTTAGTACTTTATAAATCTTTCGTTCTTGGAAGTCCAATGTTCTATATAAATACATATTTCAGATTTATAAAATGATACACCAGCACAATAAATTATCAACTCTTTCACGACATGTCTTCTTTCAGGGGCGTATCCAGGACATATTTGGTGCTTAGCGTAG
This sequence comes from Ostrea edulis, assembly GCF_947568905.1. Classification (NCBI taxonomy): domain Eukaryota; kingdom Metazoa; phylum Mollusca; class Bivalvia; order Ostreida; family Ostreidae; genus Ostrea; species Ostrea edulis. The sequence goes on along the minus strand of NC_079169.1, from coordinate 49,388,856 downwards.
TTAGTCTTCAAATTAAAGAACTCAAACCTAGTGATATTTAGAACCAGAATGATATGCGTTTTATGGGGTTTTGCTGCATGATAAAGACGCTATAGTATAATACTTGTAGTATGAGATAATGACAATATCCTATGTCTATACATATGTTTGTAACCCAAACCCTGTATTTGTTCTTGGTTCTAAATATTGTCTAGATGACGACTATGATAAAAACAGTTCATCGGACCCTATATTATACAAAATAAATATTGGTTTTATATATATATATATATATATATATATAGTTCTGTAATTGGTATCGCATGGTTCTTGGCGATTTAAAACGTTGGAACAATAATTACTGCTTTTATTATGTACATCATATACTTTAACATCGTTCTCTCCGTTTAACGGAGAGAAAACCCGTGGGTTCCGACGATGATACTTTAAATAAATTACTTTAAATACCTTATAAATGTTTGGACCCATTCAGATTTTTACTAGTGCTGGCTATATAGATTGAAGTTTTTTTTTTACACACTCACCCCGCCCCCATCGCCAGAAAAAAGTCCTGACCGAAAATAAATTCTATAAAGTTACTATATTTGTCTCAGGAATTTTTCTCCTTTTTTATATCAATTTAATTCTTTTTTTTTTATTTTCTTGAGGTAGGGAACTTTTCGCGTATTTTATTTCCGATTCTAGTTGACTCGAACCTTAGAAGATAACTTACTATATATACATGTATTTGGCAAGCTATGCTCAATTACGGTATCTGATGTTTATTTAAGGTCATAGACAAAAAGGTTCAGACTTGAGGATTTTCTTTTATTATAGCTGTTTGATCCCCCCGCAGACTGGCGTGGGCCCTCGGGCTAGTTTTCTGTTACAAATGAATAGCGTTTAATTAGTAAACAATAAACTACCCGTTCGTTAAAAGTGTTTGTCCGGGAGAGTAACTCTACATGGCATTCCTGTTGTGATAGCAATGGTGACTTCATACGAAAATCGCCCCTACAATCACATGTTACGTAATTAATACCGTTTATCAAAGCTTACTTAAATTTGAAATTCAGCGGACTTGCCAATGTCCATTTAACCAACAGGAGAAGAGTCTGTTCAATCCTGGATTATATATCTGCTAATCCCTTTGTTGGTGATGTAATCTTAAAACAAGATATTTGCTTCGTTGTGGTTAACGATCTGTGTACATTAAATTTTACATTGTGCATTCCTTATATCTTTTTTTTTTCCTTCTTACTAATTGCCTCTATATACATAATCAAACAATAAATATGTTTTTACTTCAAGTACCACTAATTGTTACAGTGGTCTGAGCGACTAATAAACTTAAGATTAAGATTGTTAAACTGTTTAAAATTATGGAAAACTTGATAAAAAGAGGGGTCATTTTCCCCTAAAAATAAAAAATAACGCAGACATTTCAACAGCTGTTCGGAGAAGAGGACTGCATTAAAAATCGTTTGTTAGATCGTTTGTTTTTTCTTTGCAGAGTCTTCACACTTCTTAACATACCTAACCAAATCAAATACGGGAACATCCATTTATTGAGTGAGAGAGCGAGGCTTTTATGCTATTTATCGAATGTATCCAGCATTATTCTGCTCTGTTGTGGTCATATCGCACGACTTCATGGGGTATCGGATGCATAAATGTGTATACGAACAAGAATTGATTGTTGAAAATCTTTCCTTAAAGATGAAGATCGAACAATGCAATTGAACGCGAGTACATTATATTTTCTATATATACATCTCTCCCCCACCTCGGGTGTAAAATTAAATACGATAAAAGATTGATGCATAAAATAAAAATAAAAACACTTACCTCTGATTATATTAGAAAAAATCCCATTCAAAACTTGAAAACACAAAAATTATTTCGTCATGAACCAAATTTTCTGCAGTTCCGTTAATCCGAAAAAGAATGTATCAATATTCCCTTCTGACCGTTCGTGCTCCCTCAGGACGATGTAATTGAAATATAAACTGACATGCCCTTTTGATTAATTCTAAGAAGTCCAGGGGTTCTTAAAAAAGTGTCGTAAGAGGACAGCGGGGCCCCCGAAGGGTTCTCTCACTCTATACAGTAGGCGCTGGCTACCTGTTTCCACGACTGGTAAATATTATCTACAGTGAATTATTCATGATTGGAAGGACTACAGTCCATGTGATGAAAGAAACATCCATTACCTGATTTGCATGTGGACAGAGACGACAAATTTGGATTTTATCGACCTAATCCGACTACAGAGTTGTCGTTCGTGTATAATATCGGTATACACAAACACTCATAAACTCAGATTGTTCATTATACTGAGAAGTATAGAATTAAAGTAAGAAAAATAACAAATGTACAGTTTTATACAACAGACTAATTAACGCCGTGACTCATTATACGGAAGACACTCCCTTAAAAAACATAGACCAGGTTTATGGAATGAGTAACTTCGAAAAATAATGGCTGACAGGCGGTTGAAAACATGTATACATGTACGAAGCGAGCGCTTGAACATCAGATGTTCATCTTTTGATTTTATATTTGCAATTCTTCGATCGTCACGTCTTATATACGCCCTGCCCCCTCTTCAGTGAGTCCATGTATCATTTATTTTTTTATTTCTGTTTACTTTGTATGATGCCTCCTCGTGTGTTTTATATTCCAATGTCAAGTCGTCGATTATTCTGTTGACGTTTTAAAAAGTGGTAAAAAACCAACCAAAGTTCAACAGGAACATTTACCTGATGTTAGCTGTGTGCTTGGCTTGGCCACAGTACAGGTATATTTCACCACCGTTAGGTGAGTTAGAACTCAGCTCCCTGTCTGCGTCATTTCTTTCCCCTTTGCAAAACACTCCATTCACGGTTCCTGGGATATGAAAAAAAAATCATTTTTGAAAATACATGTGCGAAAAGGTGCAGTTCATACCATTTTGTATTTTCAAAAATGAAGTGGAAATTTAGATATTACGTACTAATATTTTTTGTACATACGTACATGTAGTTGAATCTGATGGGGATCGGGGTCAAACGGTGAACTGTAACCTCAAACGATTTAAATTATGAATTATTTCCTAAAATAATGAGAACGAATCCACCATATTCCAGCTATATATTTATTAGGTTAAAATAAAGCAAAAACACCTACAAAAAGCGGTTTAATTCTAACGTACTCTGCCGAGTGGGACCAGTACATCCATGAGGAAATACCTATCCGTACAATTTGCAGATAGTACTAGAAATATAAACATATTATACATGTAGACGATCTATAATAACGTGTATTGTGAAATATCACACATTCTGTGATATCACACATTCTTTTTCTTTTTCCTTTTTTCCTTCTTAAAGCATGTGAATATTGCCTCATTTTGGAAATACCGTCCTTATCTCGGAGACATTGTCGTAATAAAATAAAAACTACCATACTCCCTAGTTGAAAAGAAGAAAAATACCCCTCTTGGTGCCTCTTACTATGACAGGATTACCGGGGTAGAGTTTTTCATTCATAAGCTTATACAGGGATAGTACATTTTTGATCGTGTCAAAGGTTTACCTGTGTGTTCAATAGTTTAAATATTGAACAGTATTCAGTTCATCGGCGTGTTGCTACTGAACACAGCATGCCTGAGTACTAGTTCCTTCCTCGACTACATTTCAATACCTTTAATCATAACGGCTTCATTTTTATTATACCCATTTCTCGAAACTTTTCAATTCGACCAGTTGATTACCTTAAGATTGGTTTCCGATCAGCCGTCGATTCAAGTCACAAGAATAGTATTCGATATGTATTTTTTCCTTTAATGGCCTGATTCAAGGATAATATAATAGCGGGGTGTTTTTTTGTTTTTTTTTCCTTTAATCTTTTTCACTTTCGGGTCAAAACTGGGCTTACAAAAAAGAACACACGGGGACAGAAAAAGGAGCTGAGATATGGCTGAAGAAAATATGAAGTGAAAATTATAGGTGAATTATAGCTTGGTGTGGTTGTGTTGGTGGACCTCTATCGTCAAGAAAATATTTAAATTAATGTATTGATAAAATCACATAAACTTTACATCCTCCACTATATCAATGCCTAAACTGTGGTTCGTTTTATTCCTAAACATCACGGGTTTTTTTTTATGTTTTAAAGCTGTGCGTGTATTATAAAAAATCTAAAATAAGATATATACTATTTTTTTCGTAGATGAAATCCCCATGAATATGAATTATGACTTCTGTAAAATCCAACCATACTTAAGAAAACTAATTCACTTATTTCTCTGACAACATATATTTACATATTGTAGTAATTCTGAATCCTTTGCCACTTGCCTGTATTGTACACATTGTTCCTATGAGCCACAGGGCTCCTTTGGTCAATAAACAATAAACTCACAACAACTTTAAAAAACATCACTCCCTCGCACTGTTTAAATATTGAAACTGAAAGATACCAGGGTGAGATCAGGCAGTATAGATTATGTGATGTTTGTGACACTCAACAAATTGAGGATGGATTTCATTTTATCTTTCAATGTCCTAAATTTTTCTATCTAAGGGAAAAATATCTTCAAGCATGCTATTATAAATCGCCAAGTTGATATAAATTACTTCAGTTGTTGGGTTTACAACACACACCTACCCTGGCTGCTCTAGGAAAATATATTCATTACGCTCTTGCATCACGTATTGTCGCCTTAATATATATGTATGTGCATGATGCCTTTTGTATTATTGTTCAATATTATTATCTAATACTACTTTTCAATTATGCATTGAACTATGCATAATATCATAAATATACATATCTACAAGAAACTGAACGTGTAGAACTGTGGCACACTTGATCAGGGGTTTCACCCATTTTGTCTTATATTCTTAAGTGATAGCTATCTTATTGTTACAATTAAATGCTGGTGGACCGTTTCTGCCCAAAGCTGTATTAATTGAATAAACGATATATAATTTATTTCTATTTTCGTGGAAATCACTTTGCAATTTAATAATTGACAAAGGTCCGAATAAATCCGATAATTACTGCGCGTGCGATTTGGCGTGGGGATGTTGTGAACACAACTCCGGATAACAATGGGGTAAAAATCAAAATGACTTAAACATACAATAGGTATAATTAGCTCCACAGTCACGATGGGGAGATCGATTCATTCACTCAGAGATAAGTACAGGTGACATGTCTGACCCCGCCGGCCAGGTATATCGAGAGTGAGAAGAAAAACAAAACAATTGGCATACCACAATAGTATCTGTTAGCGCCTCTCGTTTTCTATAACAATGCTATGATATAAATCTCCTATTTTCTCCCGATGGAGAAGCAGTCAATGGAGTCTCCACACACAAGATTTAACGCTCAACAACCCATCTTTATCAAAGAGATACAAGATAGTGGTTGCCTAAAGCATTATATCTCTTCAAAAAAGAAGAAGAAAAAAACAACAACAAAAAAACCGCCAATTCAATGAAGCACCCTGTTGCTGTTAACAGTTTGTGATAATGAGAGGTGGACCCTGGGTGTGTAATCCCTTACCGATTTTAATCCTCTGTTGTAAGGTTTCCATCGAGGTTTTGTAATATTGTGGGTACATACAACTATCACCACCCCACCCCCTCCCAAACAAGAAAGACGAAAGAATAGCAATTGCAAAATTGAAGAAGAAGAAGAAGGAAAAACAGACGGTGCAACAGACGCCATAGCACTGTAGCAATCACCATGCTTCTGCACTTCCTGCAGCAACAAATAAGAACTGCCAATGCATACCTTTACCTATATCACTGCACTGTTATCTACACGTAATGAGAAACCACTGCAATGTTACAATTGCATGTAATGATAAACCTCCGCAATGTTACAAATACAAATAAACCAATATGATACTACACGTAATTTGATGCATGTCACCAAGGTGTGCGCAGATAATGGCCGGGTTGTATTTCAGTTTTTGAAGACAGTTGGTGTTGACCTCGTGTGTACAAGAAGAGTAAATGACAAGAAGTATTTGTTTTACCGATTTAGACTGTTTTCACAGGGGGGAAAAAATGCTAGTGGAGCCCTTCACGGAGTGTTGGGTGAGAGTTAGTCCAAAATTTACAAGCACCTGCTATCTAAGTTCAAAGTTTTTTTTTTAAAGTAAACACCCTTTTCCTGCGCCTATCGATATTACAATGGTGTGTGTCGTATTGCTCTCTGTTGCTGGTGTATTATGTAATTACGCATTGTACAGCCCTATAATGACTGCACGATTCGCCATTCGATACTATTGCACTGCTCTTCAGTAAATTTCATTTTTGAAATTCATGAGGGCATGAACTGTGACGTTTTATTGTTGGGAATATGATAGTGAAATTATTGATATCGTAGACAATTTTAACTACAGTGTACCTTGGTGTTTCTCTGAATTCTAATGGTAAATTTAATAAAACACAGCATCACAATGTAAAAAAAAAAAAGCCGAAGTTGTTTACTAAGTAAAACGAATATGTTGCAATTTTAAATGTTCGTACAAATTTCTCATTGTTCGACACATACATTAGTAGTATAACAAATTATGATTGTAAAGTCTGGGGTTTAAACCCAACAAATGAACTGGAGAATATTCATTTAGATTTTTGCTAAAAAGTTTTATAAGTTAAGAAAAGTACTGTTTCCATGATGGTATACTCGGAATTAGGACGCACTCCTCTTATAGAAGATGAATTTCATTTTTGTTAGTCTGTCCATTTTATGATAATCTCAGAAAAATGTATATTAAGAAATATTATTACAAAATACCTTCTACTTACAAACTAGTTCAGTTATTATAAACAGAAAATGTCACAGAATTATGTAAATTAGGAAAATATTTATATAAATGTTCAAATATAAGAACAAAGATGCATTCAAGATGCTGAGCTTATCCACATTTATTACTGTATTACTTTTAAAATTCATTATGTTAAAAACTACATGTATATATTTACTACATGTATTTCACAGACATCACCTGAACTGTATGGTTCTTGGTAATAAACAATACAATACGGCGGTATGCTGTACGTTTGCGCGTTTGCGCTTCGACAAATTAATGATGTCGGTGTGAAGTTTTGCAGTTGGTATTTTTCAAAAATGAAATTCATTTTTTATATTCATATTTGGCTTTCATTTCTGTCAGAATTTCTAGTCATTAAAATAGACGCACTATATTTATCAAGATTCATACGACGTGTGTTGTTCACAACTTCCTTACATTCATGAGGAAAGGGTTATCATTACAACTAATAAATATTAATCAAAGGCAAAACATTAGAAATGCAAATTTGCTTAGGTTTGGTTCATAATGTAGTTCAGTTGAATACACAGAGTTACACCAGGTTCATTCTCTTCATGTAACCTGCATTTTTTTTTCTGATCAGGATTTACCTTGGCATTCATTACCACCACCCTCTCTTTCTTTCTCTCCGACTCCTCTCTATATTACTTCTTTTTCTAGTATCATGTAGTACTCTCCCCTTTTATTGTTATTCTTACACGTCTAGCTGAATTGTTTTCAAATCTTTACCAATATACATGTACGCGTCTTATATTCTTGATTAGCAAAATATGCATCAAAATGATGGTAGGAAATAAACATTGTAAAGAATGTATTATTTGGTCTTCGATGTATATTAGAGTGTATATAATATATTTTATGCTATTTGTTCTTCCCGGTATTAAATTGCAATCAGGCCGGTCAATTTTTCCGTGTTTTATTTAAATAATATCTTATTCCGGGCGTGGTCACCTGTAAACTTCTTACTGACACCAACAATGACGACGGAAAACCGGTAAGAGGCTTCCAGGTCTAATAAGCTGTTTGTAATTGTATTTGGTTTACCTTCCTATAATCCCTATCTAAGCAAACGAACATAACTGGAGCGGAAAGAACTGAATACCGAGACACAATACGTTTAATCTGTATGCATGTACGGTATTTAAACCAGTCGCTCGCTTTCTGCTAGACTCAACTCCGGTGTTGCCTCCAAGAAAGTTTAAAAATCCTTTGGTGTGAATTGGCCGTTCAACAGTTCTTTATATACCCTTTTAAAAATAGACGATCTGCTGGGGGGATCCCTGTCACGTGACTTATACCCTTCTCATGAAGTTTCTTTTAGAAGATTTAAAATCCTTCTCGTTAAGACGAATTCTTATTATATCATAAACCCTCTTGTGAAAGCCGTTCATTTTCCAGTTGACAAAAGAACGTGGAAGCTTAAATCCGTTTAGTCGAGCCTTGCGCATTCATTACACCCGCCCTAAATTCTTTCGTATGAAAAGTTCGCCAGCTCGCTTGAATATTGAATATCTTTTTCTACCAAGTCATGATGCTACATCATGAAACATTCAAAGGGTCGCCCTGTCTATCACGACCGTGTCATAAGACGCATTAAGATCTACGTTAGGCGATACCACGATTGTAGAAAATCATAGTATACATTTTACTATAGAAATGAAATCTAATATCCTAATCCAGCTACGCCTATCATTTGACATCAGAGAGCCGACAGAAGGAAAGATAAAGTCAATTGTGTACTAGGTGTGTTGGACATAAATCATAACCCAAGGTGAAAAAAAAAAAATCATGTTTAGTATGAATATTAGCTGAAATTCACTCCAATGAATTCAACCCAGAAAGGTGGGGCTTTCTTATAACACGATCAAAACCCGATATTACCGGACAGGTGTTTTCTGACAGGCCAGTTAACACAGCGACACACATAGCATAATCAATTGAAAACATCTTCTGAAGTTTTTCGTGATTTGCATGCATGCCCAGATAGTATGACTACGTTGGGCCAACATTGGTAAATGGTTGTATGGTGGGCGTGGGGTAGACAACGTTGGGCCAACATTGGGCCAATGTTACCATGCCAATCGTCTCAACCATGTTGGGATTTCTATGTTGGCCCAACGCTGGTCCAACTTAAACTAACTTTATTTTCCGAGAATGTTGGGATTCTGAAGTTGGTCCAATGTTGAAATGCATCTTTAACAAAGATGTTTAATTAAGTTTGTAATAGTACGTTGACCCAGCGTTGGCCCGGTGTTGGCATGAATTCTTTTATATATTAAGTGTTTCAAGTTGGGGTGATTACATTAGCCCAATGTTGGCCCAATAACTGTACTGCGAACTAAATGCAAGATGGGGAGCATTACGTTGGGCCAACGTTGGTTCCACGTTTGTAAACTTTTTATCTTGATGTTGTGATTACATAACGTTAAAGAATGCTGCATTGAAGAGGCAGATTCTGATATAGTTAGAAGACATTCTTTGTTCATGCATGCAATTGGATGACTACATCCATTTATATTTGTTTTTAAGAACTTAAGAATGTGACCAACACATTGAATAGTTGTTGTTTTTTTCTATTCGTTGAAGCGGGTGCATGATTATTTATTTAGATTTGAAATCCTAAGCTCAAAATTCTAACCCAATCTATGAATGAATGACTTAAATTGTTTCATGAGTGTTGCATTAGAAAACTGAATAAAAATTTTCTTATAACAATATAAGTTCCCTGGGACAGGATGTGAATAAATATATAAATCAAGACACTCCAACCAGTTTTATAATTACATTGAAACGAAGCTCAGGCGAGTTGTTAAAACTGGGGAGTCGCAGCGATTAAAACACCAAACTGTGGGATGAGCCGTCAAATTCAATTACACACAGGTGGTTGATAAACTCAATATGCAGAGCAAGTGAGAAGTGGGAGTTTAATTTTTTGGATTAATCAACTTTTACATGCAGCTGCTTCTTTAAAAAGATGTAAGTATGAATATATCTATAATCATCTTTAATATATTTCAAATTTACTGTGTAAATTGTTCCCATTCTTATCATGTTTATGCTCAAAGGCACTTGAAGTTAATGTAGACATTCAGTACCTCGTGCTAGGCGCCTGCATTTGGTTGTTGCTCAGCTGGGTTCACTTCAATACTGTACAATACATTGTTTTGTACATTTGTAATAAATACTACACTATACATTTATTATTTTGTACATATATCTAAAGGTCGTTTCAGTTAACTAATATAAATATATGTTTGTGATTTAAAGCTTGGAAAACTTGTATGCATTGGAGGCGACAGTGTTCAAACGTGTTCAGGGATACTGTCCTTTTTGATGGCGACAACCTTAGCATTGCAATTAAATTGGAGTGGGAAAGGAACAAAAAGAGGACTGTCAAATTTAGAATTAAGAGACATAATAAGTAAGTAGTAGAGCATTGAACATTTTTCTCTCAACTTGTCTCCATCTAATGTTTATTGTATACATGATCATGTTTTTTGATAGAGATACTAAGGTTTATAGACCAATATGCACCTGTAATATACATGTACGTTATTGTCTTTAAAAGACTTAATTATATGATCTATATGTTGGATTCTCTACCAGTATTTGATTTGTTTTCAATACCAAATTATTTGTATTTTCAATCAGAGGCTGTCAGGATAAAAAAAATCTGAAAGAGCGGCAAAAGTAACAAAAGGACAGTGAGGAAGTGAGCCAGGATTAAAAACTTCATTTTCCAGAAATGTCTACCATCATCTATTTCAAACCTATTTTGTAACTTTTGACAATTTAATTCATATAAAAAATCATTTTACAGAGAATCATTTGTAATGTTTTCTTTCTAAATTTATGCATTATGAATGCAGGTCAAAATGTGTATTGTACTTTTTCAAACAATCATGGGAAAAGGTCAATATAAGTATAATTTACAAATGTATTTTCAACAGGTATTCATTCAATTTGTTTTCATAGATGTAAGTTACTAGTATAGTCAACAATTGACCAACAAAAAAGAAGCTTTAGATCAATAACCGTCAATATCCGACCTATCCTTTCAACCACTGAAGGGCCAACATTGGGCCAACCTATAACCAACCAGTCTATTCGTCGGCTGTTAGTTGGCTTACAATATTATCTACGTTGGCCCAACAGTAATGCCATCATTTCAACAAACGGCCAACCAAAACAACCAACTACCAATGTTGGCTGTAAGTTGACTTACAATTATATCTACATTGGCCCAACAGTATGCCAACACGTTGGACCAACGTTGGGCCGATGAGCAAAATGACCGTGGGCCAACATAGGACTACCAACAGTGGCCCAACGTTGTAAAAAAAAAAAATTGGGCCAACGTTGGCCCGACGTTGTCTTGCTATCAGGGGTTTTGCTATAATCTTTACAGGTGATGAAATACAATGCATTAAGAGTGCTTTTTGGTCTTTTCAATTGGGTGTTTTTTTTTCACACCAAGGGGTGGGGTGGGTGGGGCCTCAAAAACAAGTACAACAAAGGTAATGCAAACTCTGCCCACCCCCCTCCCAATTAGATGTCTCACGGAAGAAAAAGCACAACGGTAACAAGAAAGGCAATTAATGTAAGAGTGGTGTGGTTAAAAATAATCAAATCAATTAGAAATAATCATTAATAGCATATGGGAATAAATACAATATAATTAATTACTCCAATACGGAAACAAAAATAAATAGGATAAGTTTGTTTTCCTAATCAAAAAGATATAACTGAATCTATTGAGCACTGAGGCGAAATTCGTTTTTAGGATAGCCATTCTTTATGTACGGACGAAAAAAGAAAGACAACTCGAGCGATAAATGATAATAATCAAAGTACTAAAAGTACTGATGGGAGTTGATTTTTTATGTAGATTTGCACCAGATGCTTCTGGGATTGAGAATTATTCAAAAGAAAAAATACAGAAGTACACTAAAAAAACAAAACTTGTGTATAAACGTATGTTGTTTCTGTATAACAATCAATGCACAATTATCCATGTCTATATACGTATGAAAAGTGAAGATAACGAATAGTGATGCATCTCATAACTCCTATATCTTTAGAATTGTTTATGATCTCGACGTACATAACTTCGTAAGTATCAATAAATGACAGTAAAATAGCTACAATATTTTCAATCTACAAAAATAGCCACGTAGTCTTAATTTTGCACATATGAAAAGGTGAAAATGACGAACAGTGATCAATTTCATAACTACTAAAAGTCATGTACATATCATAGGTTGGATCAGGCGTCTAGGAGGAGTAAGCATCCCTTGTCGACCGGTCACACCCGCCATGAGCCTTATATCTTGATCAATTAAACGCACAGGTACTTGTGTACAGGACTTCAGTCCCATTTCCCTCGTATGTTTTAATGGTATTTCATGTGTATTTTTGATAAATTATCAAACTTCAGTATAATTTTTATTTATATTATCGATAATAATAGATGAATAGGATATGAAGAAAATCTGCAATTCGCTGAGAAATCATATCGAAAGAGCAACTATCAACTGAAAAGAATGGCAATTCTAAATCTACTGATGATTCTTGAATTGAATGCATCGCAATTTGGTAGGCAAATTCTTATCGCCGTTCAACTGCACTGTATTAACCTCACAACCTACAACGAACGGAAAGTGTGATGTTGATATTTTTCTGTCGCAGTCCACTATTTTTAGAACAAAAAAAATCGAGACGAGGTTTCTGAATACCATTAGCTGGACGAAAAGGTAACAAAATACCGATGATATTAAAAAGACGCTAGTTTCTTGTGTACAAGTGGACGGGTAAGTTTGGGACTATAGCATGGAAAATAGGGTGAATT